>NC_088363.1:91717862-91725362 GCF_034508935.2 Berghia stephanieae
TATTTTAATCTTTTTTAAAATTTTGTTTTGTTTTCTTTTGTTATTTTTTATTTTTTGAAAATTATTTTTGTTTTGTTTATATTTATGGAAACTTTGTAGAGGTTGAAACATTTTATTCTTATTTGATATTGATACAGAGGTTTAGTTTCAAAATGAGGTCTGTGAAAAATTTGAGAACTCGGGATTATTTCGTCTGTGACATTTTGAAAGAAGAGTAGTTTCTTTTTTATTTTGTTTTGTTTTGTTGTTGAAGCTGTTGTTATTACTGTTGTTTTATTTTTTTGGGTTTGTTTGTTTGTTTGTATTTTTGTTTTTTGGGTTTTTTTTTTCTCATTGATTTTCTCACTATATAGACCTGCTCCCTCTTTCTCCATTCGCAGAATTCCCAATACTCCAAGTTGGAGAAAGCAGATATTCTGGAACTCACAGTCAAACATTTGAAACACGTACAACGTGCAACCAGTAAGTGGAAATCTTTTTTTTAGAGTTAGTCTTGATTTCGAGTTCCTTCATTCGTTTTTCATTTTCTTTTCTTTTCTTATTTATTCTACTCTCTATTGGTTGGACAATAGTTGAATAATTGCATGTTAGATTAATACACGCAAATAAATTGATAACTAAATAGACGAATAAATAAATAAGTAAATATAAATAAACAAATAAATAATATAATTTAATGAATAAATCAATAAATTATCTAATTTAATAAATAGATAAATTATCTAAATTAATATAATTTAGTGAATAAATAGATAAATTATCTGATTTAATGAATAGAAAAATATATAAATAAATAAATAAAATAAATAAATTGATTAATTAGTTAATTGAGGGCTCCCTACTATTTTCATAAATATTTTACCCATCTTGCTATGTTTCCCAGCAAACTCAACTACCAGCCAAATCCCAACAGAGGCCTTCAACAAATACCAGGCAGGCTTCAATGAATGTGCCAACGAGGTTATCAGATATCTCGGAGAGACACAGGGACTCAACAACGACGCCAGAACTAGAATCCTCTCACATCTCTCAACTATCCTGTCTCCTGTTAACTCACTCCCACTTCAACCAACTAGCAGCGCCCAAATTCTACCAACCTCGACTCAGATGTTACCAGGCCAAGCCCCAATTTTGCCAGCTCCAACTTCATCCACCCAACGACTTCATAATTTGAATTTTCAACTTCAAAACGACAACAAGACCGATTCATTATCAATTTTGCGCCAGAAACAACAAGAACTATTTCAAGACAGTAATCAGATTACAATGTCTTCGTTTCAGAATGAACCTCAACAATATCTAACTCGGCATCAACCTTTTCAACAACAGCAGCAGCAACAACAACAACAAACCTGCCCCGTCGCTAACCATCTTATCAGGTCCAACACAATGGTGTTGCCCATTCCAGACTCAAACAATAACAGAGTTGTCTATAATGTGAACAACAACAGCTCTCGTATGCCAAATAGAAACTTTGCCAATGCATCTGACGCCCTAAGCGACTACAGCAACCAGGGTCTGTCCATACCAATATCTCTTAGCAATTCTATAACCAGCGTCAGCAACACTTCTCAACAACATTTAACGCTCATCAATTCAAATCCAGATCATGGGCTCAAGCCATTGAGCACAACAACTGGTTTAGCTCCTCCGCCTTCTTTCTTGGCACCGTCGACGTCAATACCAACAAGCTCCACATCACCATTCCAGCTTGTACAAAGCACTCTCCCAAATGGACAAATCGCCCTCGTTCTTGCCCCTGCCCCAAACCAACAAATTGTCCCATCAGTTATTTATCCTACTCATCCATCTGTCTTGACATCAAGAGAAATCGCTTCCATGTCTATCAATGAAAATAAAAATCAACCATCAGCTCCTTTACTAACATCAACAACTCCTAGAAGATCATCAATTGATCAAGACCGACTTGAAAAACATGGATCTCCATCCTCACCGCATTCGGGTAATAACCATAATCTGTATCAAGAATCCCCTCTTTCTCTTATTGTCAACAAGACACCAGACATTTCAAGTTTGAATAATTCATCAAACGCAAGCAGACCGAATGTGACAGAGGATCATTGTGTACTTAAACATGGACAAATATCAGCTTTCTATCAACCAGATTCATCGTCACCTCTCCCAAACTCTTCGTCCTCGTCGTCACACACCGTTCAGCCATTATCATCGTCATCGTCTTATGTCACAAAAGTCGCAAATTCAAATAGTGCCACAGTCTGTCACAGTCATCAAGACCATCCCAAAGGACAAAAGCAACAAGAGTTAACAAACCCTAGAAGCATGTCATCTGCATCCCCGCCAAAAATGAAATACCTGTCAATCAATGACAATGACAATATCACTATTGATAGTAGTAGTAGTAGTTATAGTGCCCGCCATTCTAATATCAGCCAGTATAAATCCAGGAATGTGATTAATTCTCCAGAGGATGTGACGAGTAAAAGAGACATGCTCGAGTACAAGTTGGACAAAAGTAGGTCACAGTCAAGGTCACAAAGTGATTTTGTTCATGAAACGAAGAATACTTGGAGACCCTGGTGATCTCTCTCTCGCTCTCTCTCTCTCGCTCTCTCTCTCTCTCTCTCTCTCTCTCTCTCTCTCTCTCTCTCTCTCTCGCTTTATCGTTCTCCATTACCTCTCCTTCAAAAAAAAAAAATCTCCATCTATCCTTTCCTCTCTCTCTCTCTCTCTCTCTCTCTCTCTCTCTCTCTCTCTCTCTCTCTCTCTGTGTGTGTGTGTGTGTGTGTGTGTGTGTGTGTGTGTTTGTGGTCGTGCTTTTGTTTAATTTGAGTACATTTATTTCAAATTAGAGTTATATATTATATATTAATGCCGATGTGCCAAACAATTTTGGTTCATTTTAATTGGGTTTGAACTTGTTAACATTTTTAGTGGGAAGAAGAGTTATATATTATATATTAATGCCGATGTGCCAAAGAATTTTGGTTCATCTTAATTGGGTTTGAACTTGTTAACATTTTTAGTGGGAAGAAGTGATCGAATTGTTAAAGAATTACACTGTGATCCGGAAGGTCCCGAGTGCGAGTCCCTATTTCGAGCATTTTCGTTTTTCTTCCTTGGGAAACATTATTAACCCACACTTTGTTCAATTCGGACAAGAGGCGATTCCTGTAGACATCAGACGTTTTGATTGATGTCAAAAGAAGGGCGTAATTTTTTAATTAAAAAAAAAAAACATATTTAGGGTAAGTTCTTCACTATAATACAGTGGAATCCGCATAAGTCAACTTAAAGTCAACACGCTCTTGCTGTTCCCAAATTTTCTCTTCCTTAGGGAGCGTTCACATATTACGTCATCAAAAATTTGCCCTTTTTAGACCCCCCCCCTCCCCCAAGTCATCACTTGTCATCATTGACCTGACCCCCCCCCCCCTCCCCCAACAGATGATGACGTCATCTAATTTAATAAAAACTAAAAGATAACTTTAATTTCACAATATTTATTATTCATTTTTCAAACCATAAACATTGATTATCAACGTTTGATAAAACACATTCAGACATTTTATTAATTTCAGAAACTGTTGATAATTTATGTTTTACGATACAATGGGGACATAAAATTTAAATTTGCAAAGATAAAATCTAACAAACATTATTTAAATTAGGCTACTTGGTGCAGGTGCTATTAAAAAATTTCAGAAAGTGTAATTTAAAATAGTATAGGAGGCAAATTATTTTATAGCATATTAGTCTTTTAGTGGAATGAATTTCTGTTTCAATTTCCAAACATAAAATTAATTGATTCAAAAATGTTTCTGCCTTGGACCTCTGGCAATGTACTATAAATAGTATCATCAATTTCATCTTCATCGTCATCACTTTCTCCCATTTGCTGTTCTTCTTGTATGCCGCATTTTCGTGAATGGTCTTTCATTGCTGTGATCGAGGAGTGATACAATGAACATTTAGGGCAAGTTCGCATTTTGAGAAGTGATACCCCTTTCCCATCTTGTTTCTTGAGAGATGGGCAATACTCATCATAGCAATTTATCTTTAGCTGTTTTGAAAGGAACAAACTTTGAAATAGGCTTCCAAATCTTCCATTATTGCCTTTTTGCTAATTTATTTGGAATGCCATTTTTGAAGCTCTTGCATTTAATAAAATAGGCCTAATTTGCCTATGTTTTGATGACATCATCTTGGGTCTGACCCCCCCCCCCCTCCCCCATGTCAACACATGTCAACATTTGGTAGACCCCCCCCCCCCCCCCCCCTAGCTGATGACGTAATATGTGAACGCTCCCTTATCTAAGTGTGTTCCATTGACAATGCATCAAGCCAACCAATCCTTCTGGTCCGGCAGCGATGGGGGCTCGAACCCGCGACCTTACAAGTACGACTGGCCGAGGAGATCGTGACTTTACCGTATGAGCTATCCACGATCCAACTATCTTCTGGCACTTTCCTACTCACTTCATTTCTTGTTGTTATCAACATAAGTGCCTGCTCCACTCACTTTACTGTAATGTTCACTAGCATTTTTGTAATATGCCATACCAATTCATGCCTTCCTTCACAACTTTTTATTTTTTTCTTCGAGTTGTGTCTTCCAACTAAATTTGTTGTTTTACATGCCTCTTAAAACTGTGCCTTTTAATAAAGATTGTTTGTTTGTTTATTAATTTATTTTAAACATCTAAGCAGTGGCGGTACGTGAACTTAAAAAATGGAACAGTTCAATACATTAATTTCAGTTAGTTTGTTAACTACTTTGACGACGAATTGAAACGAAGTAAATTTCAAAGCACAAAATCCCCAATTGAAGAATTTAATCACAACCATTAGAAGAGATAGAATATTCCTTTTAAGCTGCATGAAGCTTGAGTAGGGTGAAATGGACATAAAGAATTGCTTGCTGTCTGTTTGACAAGACGTTTGTCTCTTGCAAAATACTTTCTGTCAGACCTTTTAATTAGCTAGCTGTTATTAATCTTATAATGATATACTTTTCTTTCCAGCAAGATACGTAAAAAGCAGTGATACTTAGTCTCTAATTACAAGTGATACATTTCTAAACCATCGTCATATAATCTATCTTTGACTGTCTTTCCTCCATTCGTTAAGTACATCGTACACGCAAAAGATATAATTTGAAGATAATATTCGCAGATTTTTATGGCGTATTTATCTGCGATTTCACAATTCCAGGAAGGCTACACAATGCCTTGTTTAATCTCTCAACAAGTCATTTGGAAGCACGCTTCCATTCTACACGGTACTATTTGTCCGTTAGGCACTTTTTTGTAATGTAACTCTTACAGTATCCTTCATTGACGAGTTATAATAATAATAATAATAATAATAATAATAATAATAATAATAATAATAATAATAATAATAATAATAATAATAATAATAATGCTTCCATTCTACACGGTACTATTTGTCCGACAATGCCTTGTTTAATCTCTCAACAAGTCATTTGGAAGCACGCTTCCATTCTACACGGTACTATTTGTCCGTTAGGCACTTTTTTGTAATGTAACTCTTACAGTATCCTTCATTGACGAGTTATAATAATAATAATAATAATAATAATAATAATAATAATAATAATAATAATAATAATAATAATAATAATAATAATAATAATGCTTCCATTCTACACGGTACTATTTGTCCGTTAGGCACTTTTTTGTAATGTAACTCTTACAGTATCCTTCATTGACGAGTTATAATAATAATAATATAATAATAATAATAATAATAATAATAATAATAATAATAATAATAATAATAATAAATATTAATATAATAATAATAAAGTGTTCTTTTATAGCGCTAAATGCCGAAGTTTCAAAGCGCTTAACAATATACTTGTCAAAGCATAAACACACTCGTACCGAGCCAAACAAACACACACACAACAATCGCACACACTAACTATCTATGCAAGTTTTACTAAATGCAATTGACATTCAACAAAACGGAATCAAAATATAAAACGTATAATTTACTCACCAATAAGAAGATGCTTAGGATAAAAATTTCTGGAAAAGATGAGTCAATAGAATTATAGCTGTGATCTTATTCACACTACGGACTTCAAAGGAGTAATGTGTGTGAGGTGCCCTACTCAAAGACACAACGTCGGGATGAGACTTTCGCAGTCATTGTCACCAGGCCGTTCTATAACCACACTAAACATTGCTTTACTTGTACCACCCAGACAACCCCCGCCACTGTGATTCAAAATTTAAAAAAAAAGGGAGGGAAGGGGGGGGGGGGGGGGACAAGGAAGTTATTTTGGATTATATTATGTTGATATTGATACATTCACGATATAATATTTTTAAGTTTACTTTAAAAAAACATGTTTTACGATACTTGCCCGTATCAGGACTGTTAATCTTGTGAATGAAATGTTTGTTGAATATGGCTGGTTAACTTCCATTTAACCATTACTGTTTACCGCCTTTTGAATGCTATGAATGATATCCATAACAAAATTGTTTATTGATAATGAATCAGATATTGAAATAAATAGATGTCGTAAGATGATGACATCCCTATTATGAGTTGTGTCTATTTTGTGTCATTGTAAAATTTCCTTGATTAAGTCTTGTTTTGTTTTTTGTTTTTTGTTGTTTTTTTTTTTTTGTTTTGTTTTGTTTTGTTTTGTATTGTTTGTTTTATTGTTTTTTGTTTGTTTTTTAACATTATTTTTCGAAAACCCCTGCCCAAATATATATTATGATTGTTGTTTTGTTTGTTTTTCAAATTACGGCCGATTGCTATTTCCACCTGCTGGTCTTTCCAGGGGATGACGCACGAAAAAGCAAAGTCAGAATGGGTATTAAATTTAGATTATAAATTGTATTATGTTCCTTCGGTTTGACCCTCGTCGTATTGGGTTACTGTGACATTCCACTGTCCATTATGTACATTTTCTTTTCTCTGCGTCCACTGGTTTCCTTTTCTGGAATTTATCGTGGGTGGAGTGGAACCCTGTCCCCAGGTGGTACATAATATTCCACAGGTGGAGCAGAGTTGCCAGATTGGGCGACAAGTCGCGAATTGGGCTACTTTTTCATACTGTTTGCGTCCAAAAATATAATAAATTTGCGACTTGCGACTTTTGGGCTACTTTTTATAATGGTCTTTGGGCTATCTATCTATATCTTAGATATTTTAACTAAAATATTAAGAACAATGTTAAATAAATAGTCAATAAAATCATTAGATTAAGTAAAAAATGACAATAAAAAGGCCAAAATGGGAGACTGTAGAAATAAATAAATAAAATTCCCTTTATTCATCCCCAAGGGGAATAGAGGAATATCGAAGTTTGCTACTTTTTTTTCTTAATTTTTGCGACTTATAGAGCTTATACCTTTGCCATTGCGACTTTGAAAAAAATAATTCTGACAACCCTGAGGTGGAGACTATCATTATCCCACTCCCACTCCTATCTGAAAAGCATTCCACCATTCATTGTCATTTCTGTGAATTCGA
>NC_088363.1:91730362-91745362 GCF_034508935.2 Berghia stephanieae
TTCTAATCTATGTACTTCAAGATTGCTTTTAATCCCAAACACAAACCATTAAAACTTGCTCATATCTGAACAAGGCTCACTAGGACCCTAATCCATTCCTCACATAATTTTTAACGCTGTCCGGTATCTCTGAAGTCTTTAGCTCCACCCAATAATCCAGCTATTTCGTGACCAACGCCACCCGCTCCCCCCCCCCCCCCCCCCCCCCCAAATCCAGCTACGCGATTTGTATTGGACGAATCATAATATCATCTCTTTGTTGCTTCCCTTTGATGAGCACTAATGCTTTGGCGTCATGCTCCATCCAGCACGTGAGCCGCTGGGGCTAAACTTATTCCAGGCTGATATGCCAGTACAAACAGGACACGCTATCAAGACGCAAAATAAGACGCGCCCAAGTGACCTAGTAGTATGACACTCGCCTTCGGATGGGAAGAGAGTTGTTGGGAGTTCTCGAGACCCGCTCTGAGCAGCACATAATAATATTGCCCTTTAAAAGAGCTCAAGTGTTTTTTTTTTAAAAATAAAATTAATACAATGCGGAGAGGTTTACAATGTAACAACTTTCCCTGGTACCCACAGAAAAGCTAAGAATAATCCTACATGTAATAATAAATCTATGCTGGTACCCCCCCCCCCCCCCCCCCCCCCCACTTCTCCACTCGACTAGGTAACTGGCCCTAACACAGCATACGCGAAGTTATATAGAAAGGAAGACGAATGTAGTAAGCTGTTCAGTTTGTAAGATATTAATGAGAAGAGGAGCGAGAAATATTACTCAAATTATGATCAAAATCAGTTGAATCGGCATCTTAGAATCTGCTTCAGGAATTGGCTTTGCGCGATTCGTGTGAAATGAGAAGTTGTGAATAATATGTGTAATGTAAAGCGCTTTTAGCACATTTAGTGGATATTGCAGAAGAAGAAATGGATTACTCCAGAGATATTAGAACTAATGAATGAGAGAAGAAAGGCCAAAAATCAGGAAGAAAAATACAAGACTCTGAACAGGCAGATAAAAAGAAAATGCAACGAAGCTAAAGAAGACTGGATAAATGAACAATGTCACTATATAATGTCCTGCAAAGAAAAAAATGGCAAATTCTTCCATCAGAAAATCAAAGAAGTGACAAACAAAACTAAATCAGGTGCTAAAAGTGGATGCATCAAAGACAAGCGTGGAAACACCATCATGGACAAAGACTGCATTCTAAACAGATGGTCAGAATATATTGAATAACTTTTTTTTGATAATCGAGGAGAAATGCCTATGATAAAAGAACTGGAAGGGCCTTCTATAATGAAAGATGAAGTTAGGAACGTCATGAAAAGCATGAAAAATGGAAAAGCTGCAGGACCTGATGCCATAACAATTGAAGCCTTGACTGGCCTGGGTGAATGGGGGATGGAATGCATCACAAACCTTCTAAATCAAGTGTATGACACAGGAAAAATGCCAACTGACATGAAACGATCCATTTTTATAGCATTACCAAAAAAGCCAGGGGCAGTTGATTGTGAACAACACAGAACTATTAGCCTAATGAGCCACCTCACAAAAATTCTTTTGAAGATAATTTTACTAAGAATAAGAAATAAAATACGACCTGAAATTGGGGAGATGCAATTTGGTTTTGTTGAGGACAAGGGTACCAGAAATGGAATATTCACATTATCAATGCTGATGGAAAGATGTATTGAAGTAAATAAAGATCTGTATATGTGTTTCATCGACTATTCAAAAGCCTTTGATAAAGTACAACACGAAAAACTATTCAAAATTCTATCATCCTTGGACATTGATGGTAAAGATTTAAGAATATTACGGAATTTGTACTGGGAACAAGAAGCAGCAATGCGTGTTGACAACGAGCTAAGCAGTTTTACACCTATTAGAAGAGGAGTTAGGCAGGGGTGTGTTTTGTCTCCAGATTTATTCAACCTCTATAGTGAAATGATATTAAGAGATATCGAACATAAGAAGGGGGTGTGTATTGGAGGAAAGAATGTAACAAATCTGAGGTATGCAGATGATACGGTTCTACTGGCAGAATCTGAACATGAACTACAAGAATTACTGGATGTTGTAGTCAGGAGTAGTGAAAATATGGGACTGGAACTGAATGTATCTAAAACAGAATGTATGACGGTATCTAAAAATAATAACCCACCAGCCTGTGTAATAACAAGCAGGGGACAAACAATACAACAAGTTGAATGTTTCAAATATTTAGGCTTCAATGTAACATCCAATGGAAAATCAGATTGTGAAATAAAGAAAAGAATAGGTATGGCGAAGAATGCATTCAACCAGCTGCATACAATTATGAAAAACAGGAATATTAGCATGAAAACAAAAATCAAAGTCCTGGATTGCTATGTACTGTCTGTGCTGCTATATGGTTGTGAGAGCTGGACCATAAACAAGACCATGGTTAAAAGACTGGAGGCAGTGGAAATGTGGTTTTACAGAAGAATGATGAGGGTGTCATGGATGGAAAGGAAAAGAAATGAAGAAATTTTAGAAATGGCAAACAGAAAAAGATCACTGATAACTAAAATCATCAAACGCCAAATGGAATTTTTAGGACACATTATCCGCCACCCTGGTTTGGAAGTACTCGCCTTGACTGGAAAGATGAATGGAAAAAGAATAAGAGGAAGACAAAGAATAACGTATTTGAAAGGGATAAGAACTTGGACAGATGAAGCTGAGAAAGGTGGCGCTGCTTTAATAGAATTGGCAAGAGATAGATCAGCTTGGCGGAAGATGACCTCCGACGTCTGCTTCAGATATGGAACTACATGAGATGAGATGAGTGGATATTACGCTATACAAAAGCTCAATTTTTAAAAAATAATTTTTTAATGATATAATATTTTGTCAAAACGATGTACTGGCTTATCCTACTTAACAATAAACTATCGTCGTATCCAAATGGTAGAGAGTAATTTATAGAATCTATAGAATAAAAAGAATACTCCAGCTCCCTTGTTTAATCTTTTTTTTTTTTTCGAACTGACAAGAATATATTACTAGATATGAAAAAAAAAATAAGAACAGGTATGGCTGTAAATGGTAAAATTCGGGACATACGACACGGCGCCCCATTGTGTTTGGCCCAGCGAGAAGAGAGTGTTGACGAATAAGTCATATTATTATCAAACATGATCTGCCGAAACTTCAAGGTTCTTTTATCGCATGCACAAACATTTAGCTCTAATAGTAGAGAACTTAATCCCTTGACCACATTTTAATACCCATCTCTTATCTCCCTCTACCCAAACAAGGCCGCCATCCAAGGCCGCCCTCCGTCTGTCTTTCCCAGTGTTGTCAAACCTTTACAATAAAGGACACTGCTGCTAGTTCACTGATAATCCTCCCTGTTAGAAAGAAGAGACAGTGCTGTCTTTTTTGAAAGAGCAACTGGTAAAGGACGGATTGTGAAAACAAAGAGGCATCAACATTGCCCCATGTCTAGATTGTGGTTGTTTGTTTTTTGTTTGTTTGTTTGTTATTGTTTTTGTTTTTTTGTCATTCCAAAATATATTTTGGGATTTCTTGAACAGTCAGCATATATTCCGTACTTTATTAAATAATAGCTGCTAGCCGTAATTGTAGCGGCAGTGCTGGAATTGGTCTTTCTTATAAAGAGTAACTCCTAAAGAATGGATTTTGAAGAACAGACAGGCAACATGCCTAGATAAACACAGCATAATTTGGTTGTTGGGCATTCTTCTAACATTATATTATATTTTGGGATTTCTTTATATTTCCTACTTGATGGAATCAGGTCTTTCTTTTCAAAAAAGAGCAACCCATAGAGAGCGAATTTTGAGAGTTAAGCTGTATAAAAAATTGTACGTGCCCAGAGAAACATAAATCTGGCTTTTGTATTTATTGATCAGTTATCTTATACCATTCTTTATTATATAGCGTCCACCTTTGAATCCTTTGAACTTTGAACTTTGATCTTCATTTTACTATGCCGACGGCTCAAGGCCCCGAGTCAATCGGCAGGGGAGATAATCCGAGAACAACAGCAATCATAATCCAGCTAAGCATAGCTCGCCATTGCAATTCAATCACGGCCTCTATCTCTTTGTGCCAGCGACTACTAGCTTTGTGCCTATTGATAAAGATGTACGCAAACAAGTGGCCTGTTTTAGATTATGGAAATTGACCTTTCCACAAGCCTGGTGCTGTTTTTGTAGATGTAGCAAATGATTCGCCAGTAATTCATCATTTTCATGCATAGGTTCGAGTCCCGAAAAGAGTAACAATAATAATAAAATAGGAATCGTTAAGATACATAAATAAAAATAAATAAATACAGGAATAACAAAGTTGGCTACGTATTATTTTACTGGCTCTGGGTCTTGTCATTTAGTTTTGCTGAGTTACTTACGGATACCTATAAAATAGAATTAATATTACAACATTGATCATAGAAGTGGGGGTGTGGTAATCTATTATGTATTACCAGCATGGGCATTTGTATAAGGCATATCTACGATTTTACCCCTCACCAATAGGCTTCAGAATAATCTGTCTTCATCCCTCCTGTTGCTATCGACGAAATGACGTTCTCTTTCATAACATTGTAGTCTCATGTAAGTCAGTCTTTGATAACATCCATCACTGCCAATAGCCAGGCATTCATTCAAACTGAAATTGAAAAAGACAATAATATGAGTAGAATGTCTTACCATAGGGTATAAGGTCTGAGTTTGCTTATCATTGTCTCTCTCTCTCTCTCTCTCTCTCTCTCTCTCTCTCTCTCTCTCTCTCTCTCTCACTTATCACAGTCAAGGTCGCTTGACCATTTGAAAAGGCGAGGCAGGTTCCTATTCAACGATTGCAGTCAGTGCTGTTAATTATATAGTGAAAAGCATTCGTGTCATCCACATCTTATTAGTGCGTAATACATTTATGTTGTTCAACATTCGTGTCATCCACATCTTATTAGTGCGTAATACATTTATGTTGTTCAACATTCGTGTCATCCACATCTTATTAGTGCGTAATACATTTATGTTGTTCCACATTCGTGTCATCCACATCTTATTAGAGCGTAATACATTTATGTTGTTCAACATTCGTGTCATCCACATCTTATTAGTGCGTAATACATTTATGTTGTTCCACATTCGTGTCATCCACATCTTATTAGTGCGTAATACATTTATGTTGTTCCAGATTCGTGTCATCCACATCTTATTAGTGCGTAATACATTTATGTTGTTCCAGATTCGTGTCATCCACATCTTATTAGAGCGTAATACATTTATGTTGTTCCATATTGGTGTCCATACCGTTGTTGTAATTTACATTTTATTGATTCTATTTTTTTTTTAATTGAGCTTTTATAAAGCGCAATATCCACTAAACGTGCTCAAAGCGCTTTACAAGGGGTCCCTGGCCAACAGCAAAATTTAAAATTTAGGAAGGACATGAAGCTTGTTAGGCGATATTACATTTTTTTTCGGACAGAGACAACGCTGTTAACGGCCAGGTACTCCTTTTACACCTGAGTACGGTGAGAGAATGTGGGTAAAGAGCCTTCTCCAAGGACTCAACTATGGGCCGAGCGAGGCTCGAACCCAGGACCTTCCGATCCGAAAGCGAGTGTCATACCACAAGGCCACATCGCCGTACATAAAAAATGCGTAATACTACAATAGTCGAGAAAGTTTATTACGAGCATGTATTATTCACTAAGTAACATATATTATATCATAACTCGATACAATGACACGTCACCATCGCTCGCGTACGAGGAAAGTCAATTTATTATTGTTATTATTATAATATTTTTTTTAACATTCAAAAGACACGCTCCCATATCACCACATTATAAAGTAATTGGACCCCGAAGGAAACAGGCCATAATGTAATAGCGGACCCCTAAGGTGGACCGCGGGAATACAGTAGAGTGTATCTTTATTCCACGGGACAATCAAATCACTTGTATCGCACTCTTCTAACACGAAGATTACCAAGTGTGTCCCGTGTTTAAGGAAACATTATGGCGGCTTGCCTTTGAAGCAAACGTAACTGATTGTTCTTCTCCATAAAGTTAAATCAGGTAAGAATAGATTGCGCTTATCCTTGGTCTAATCTGTAATCCGCTTGTTACGACCTGGTGTTGTCCCGAAGGGAGTCCAGTCCGTGTGGCGAAGGAGATGCAATCGGGACAATCTCAGGCGGAGCTAGCTACATTATCCCATGTTACAGCACTCGCACGCTTCACTTGGACGTAATTTGAACAATAAAACCCGCTCTCAACGCTCCTGCTCCGTTAGATATAGAGCCTTTTTCAAAGGAGCCGTGTCCACGCAAGAGCTGCTGGTCGCAAATTAGGGACCGCGTTGATAATGGAGCGTTATGTTCGCGATTTTTAACACTCAAGGCCCTTATCTCGGGATGAATGGACCGGAGTAGAGTTCGATGGTTGTTGTTAAGCGTAATCTCTCTGTGGGATCACCGATCTGCTTGGTAATTGTTTCCGTAAAGGATATACTCCCTCTGGTTAAATGGTTCTTCTCTCTCTGGAGAAGAAGGGGAGGGGGTGGGTGGGCGGGTAGAACAGGACGTACCTCAGTAGAAAAGATTAGATAAAAACTTTTTTGTGAACCATGTCAGTTAGTTTACGATAAAAACCGATAACCAAGTTATTCTTCGGTAAAAGGATAATGATCTGGTAGAAGACTTCTCTAGTCCCCCCCCCCCCCCCCCCCCCCCAATTCTTTCTTTCTTTATTATATTTTTTATCTTCTTATTTATTTTTGTTTTTACGGTGTGGGGAGGTGTATCTCAGGAGAAGAGCCTAAATACGATGGGAAATTTTAGTGAATAGGAACCGTCAATTAAAGATTCTAAGTCATTTTTTCCTCGGAAGACGATAAAAAAAATAAATGGTATTAAGTGCAGACAAAATACGTAAGCTAAATTTTGGGCTTTCCATGAGACTTTAAGGTGACAAGGAAAGGAGCAGGCATTTTTTTCAGTCTATTTGTTGGACGTTTTATTACTCTGTGCTCAAAACATAAACGATTCTTACTTAGCCTCATAAATTTTTTTGTTTGTTTTTTTTTTTGGATAATCATAGTAGAAATGTCACTATGATAGATAGATCTGCTGAAGAAACGAATCTTCATATACATGTAACCACAGAGCATTTTCAAGGTATTACCATATTCAATGCACTTCGCAATGCTTCATTATGAGGGCCATGTGCAATTTTAAAATCCAGTCGATACAGTTAGTAATCTCCAGCTAAGCTTTTTATTTATATAACTATTATTATTTTATTATATCTTTTTATTGTTTTTTGTTGTTTTTTTTTTGGGCGGGGGAGTTGTCCAAGCAGGCTTCTTGCCGAGAATCACGGTTTTCCTCATTCGTGATCAATTACATCCTATACCCTATTGTGGGAGCCCCAATAGTTTAGTTGATAGAGCACTCACTTCACACGCAAAGGGATCGAGTTCGATCCCGGCGCCCCCTGTACACCCAACAGTGATTAGGTTCCTGGATCATTTAGATCTGGCGGAAAGTATTTTGCAATAGACTAGCGTCTTTCCCAAAGGGCAACAACCAATTGCTATTGTCCTTTTCACGCTATAGAAACCGGGAAAACTTCGTGCTCTACGGGTCCACTGACTCTGGAAGTGCTATAATAGCCAAACAATACTATACCATTATGTCTGGGTTTCTTTCTTTGATCTTCTTTTTTTGAAAGAGAAGTAGTCCTTCAGAGTCTTAAAGGCCACAGAGTCGAAGTTTGTCCAGGTTTCTTCACTATTAAACGAACATTAATGATTGCGTGCTACCCTACTGAAAGTACTTCATGCCCGATCTAACAGACACCGTTTCTTAACCCTTCTTGTATAGTCCGGAAAATCTTTGACTCAACGGAAACCGATACTATTCTCTTTGCAAAAAAGATGAGTGTTCTACAGATGAGTTGCCCGGACCTCAGATTAAAACTCCTAATTATTGAACGTGTATATTATAACATATAAAAATATACACACATAATTTATTTGCATCAACTAGATGACCATATGGCAAACACTAGCGAGTCTCACTTAACCTTAAAAGTCTCCTTTAACGTCTTTAAGTCTTTATTTACCCACGTGCAGCACCGGACGCTGGTAGAGATTAAAAGACTGAGAAATGGACCGTTCCAATCAGGTAGTTGCAAGCTCTGGCAACGGTTTTCGTCCCCTTTGAAGTCAAGAGAAGTGGACAGTCTATAAACACTTCACACCTTCTTGAGTTAATACTTGATTGCTATAGAACCGAACCCAAGAGGTGTTGGAGTGTTGATAGATCTGGGGCGGCCACCTCAACCCCTCACTGAAAGGCCATTTATTGTGTGGTTTTTATTCTGGATTGGAAAAGTGTGTGTGTGTGTGGGGGGGGGGGGGGGGGGGGGTGAGAGTACATTCAATAAAAACCAGAAAGCACTAGAAAGCTATCCCAACCTGCTAAATATGAGTGTCAACACAGCTTAATAGACTTGAATTCGGGCTGGCCATTGTACCCCCATTTTTTTTTTTTTTTAATCAGTGTTTGTCCTGAGATTTACTTTGGAGGAAAGAGGTTGGCTTCCTGCAGTTAGATATTTACTGAGCGATATAGAAATAGAGAAAGGTGGTTATTGCTGTAATTACTCTTCATTACCAGTAACATTCTCGAATAGTGATCATTTTTGGTCAAGTCACAAAGGAAAAATTGGAAGGGCGCTCAAGAACAGTTTTCATAATAAGACAAAAGACATGAATCAGTCCATGGGTACTTGAACGTATTATTACAGGGTGGTTTTGATGAACGTATGTATGGCTTGATGTAATATATTGAGTATAACACTCACACCTTGTTTCATTTAAAACGTGGGATAACGCAAATTGAAGTGTTAATAATGAAATGGTTGGGGTGGGCTTGTAATAGCCAGGAAAGTGACTGAGAATATCACAATGCATGGAACGGCGACGGGAGTTCCAAAGATCAAAGAGATGAGTCAAGTTCTAGGTTTTTCACACCTCTCAAATAAGTTAGATACGTCTAATTTGAACCAAATTTTATCTTATTTCCTTTCGATCGAAAATTGCCGTGCTCTGAAAGACACGTATTTAAAATTTAAGATAAATGTACATAAAAATTTGTCATAGACCAGTGTTCTGCCCAACTCTAAAAAAACACGTAAATAAAAGTTTGGCCAGAGAACTCGTCCTCCAAATATCGATAGATTAAAATTACCTTCATCTTAACAAAAGCTCTCAACCCCGGGGCAAGAAACTTCGTTAAAACTATCAGAAAGTCTTCAGAGAAGATCTCTCTACCCCCCCCCCCCCTTCCCCACACTCTAAATGTTTCTTGACTGCCAGAGAGAAGTATACATTAACATGGTGAGTATGGGCATCATCGTCTACTTATAGTAGATGTCGCTGATGGGCATGCAACACACTGGGCATCTACTCTCTAACATTCTGAGGAGTCTGGACTACACCACAGACGAAAGAAAGGTCTGTGGACTACCTACACCCTGCCTAACGAATACCTTCCCAACCAACGACGAACGACGAAGAAAAAAAATCCGAAGATCTGCCCTAAGACTCTGACTTGCTCGTCGTTCGTCGATCGTTGTAGTTTGAGAATGTCATCGTTAACTTGCTAATGTCTCCTAGATATGTAGAATATTAGACCTTCTTTTGTTTTCAAGAGCGGGGGCATGTAACAACATGATCGGAATTCTCTGTCGGTTTTTTAAATTTAAATTTTTTTAAAAAGTCTTTTTCATTTCTTTCTTTCTTTTAATTTATTTTCTGCTTTGTCATCTCGTGTGTGCTCTGATCCAACTTCGCGGTCAGCATGTTATATTATTATCGAGGCGTTGTTTTTAATCAATCTAAACTATCACATTTCAATACTACGTGCTTGACTACCTTTATATGCCCATTGAAATGAAGAAAATGTATTAAAATAATCCACGAAAACATATAGATTAGAATCGAAACGTGATTTGATCAAAGTTGTGTTATCGTGTGGAGAGGGCGGGTCTAGAAAGGGAAATCATTTGAGCTACTAAAGGGCGGCACCGAAGATATTACGGTATCCCCAATGAGGGCGAGGTGGGCGCCGAACTGGAGCCTGGGGGCAAATGAGAAGTCTGTACGTGATGCAGAATGAATAAATTGTAAACACGTGTCTGCTACAGATGATTTAAAAAAAATTAATAATAATAATAATAATAATAATAATAATAATAATAATAATAATAATAATAATAAAATAATATAATAATAATAATAATAATAATAATAATAATATAATATAATAATATAATAATAAATAATAATAATATAATAATAATAATAATAATAATAATAAATAATAATAATAATAATAAATAATAATAATATATAATAATAATAATAATAAATAATAATAATAATAATAATAATAATAATAATAATAATAATAATAATAAATAATAATATATAATAATAATAATAATAATAATAATAATATCATATATTATATATAATATAAAATAATAATAATATAATAATAATAAATAATAATAATAATAATAATAATAATAAATAATAATAATAATAATAATAATAATATCAATTCTAATCATCATCTCTTTCTCGCCCCCCCCCCCCCCCCGCCTCTCTCTCTCTCTCTCTCTCTCTCTCTCTCTCTCTCCTCTCTCTCTCTCTCTCTCTCTCTATATATATATATATATATATATATATATATATATATATATATATATAATATATATATACATATCCCAACATTTTCATCTCTTTTCAAGAAAACAGAAGTAAAAAACGTTCACCTTCCACCCTCTTATCCTCTATCATCTTTCCCCTATTCGGAGAAACCGTTGTTTATCTTTTCTCGGACCACAATATCAATTTTCTCTACAATAAAAAAAAAAAAAAAAAAATTTTATATATATATATATATATATATATATATATATATATATATATAATATATATATATATATATATAATTAATAAATAAACTAAACAAGAAACGTGCTAGATGTCAATTCCTAAGAAAAGAAGGGATACCTTTTAACCCTCTCCTTAGCGATGATTTTCAGAATTTTCCCAAAATGGCAGGCTTAGCTAGCAGAAAAATTGATTAAAAAAAAAAATTAAACAAGCTCTCTACAATACAACTTTATGTTCTTATTAATTAAACAGATCATTCTTCAAAGTTCGTGATGTACAAAATAGATCTGAATAAGAGAATTATATATTGTGTCGTAACAAATGTGACGATTTTGCTGTAGGTGGTAAGGAGAGGGTTAAACGGCCAATAACGGAGTTCATTTTCATACAAGTAATTACGTGACCGTGAGTCATCTTGGTCCTTTTCTCCCCCGTTTATTATTATTTTTTTTCTGGCACAATTCTTCACTACTAGATCTATTTCATCCATTCATATCGATAGTATGCAGATGACGTCACTCAGGCCTTTGTTATTGTTTTTGCCATCCGCGTTTGTGAGTTGTTCTCACTAAATTGTATTAACCAGACTATAAAAGTTCATGGTTACACAGAGTTTGTGTGTTGGTCCGTTATACTTCCGGATGGCAATGTTGTGAACTCCTTGGCCAAGCGCATTCTATCTATAGGCCATGCTAGAATGTTCCCCCCCCCCCCCCCTTTTTTTTTTTTTTCTCCCCTCTTTAATAAAGCAGTTGAAAAGACTATAATTGACGATTTATGATGCATGCATTGAGGCGTGTTAATACGGATATTCTGTAGTATGAGTGCGTGGGAGGGTGGGTGGGGTTATTCATTGTAAGTGAAATTGGAGATGACATCAACCGATTTCAAACAGTTGGGGATTTCCTGACACGACTATAGATACCAGGAAAATTAAAATTTTGCACGTGCGGAGAATCAAATATAAAACTCGGTTCGTTAGAGGAATTGCGATGGCGTATCTATATAAACAATGTTTAAATTCGGATAAGAATGAGAAAAGAAAGAAAGAAAAGAAAAAAGAAAATGGGTGCAACCACGCTAACCTTCATGTTCTATAGATAGAATGCGCTTGGCCAAGGAGTTCACAACATTGCCATCCGGAAGTATAACGAACCAACGCACAAACTCTGTGTAACCATGAACTTTTATAGATAGTATGCAGATGACGTCACTCAGGCTTTTGTTAAGGTTTTTGCCATCCGCGTTTGTGAGTTGTTCTCACTAAACTGTATTAGCCAGACTATAAAAGTTCATGGTTACACAGAGTTTGTGTGTTGGTCCGTTATACTTCCGGATGGCAATGTTGTGAACTCCTTGGCCAAGCGCATTCTATCTATAGTCTGGTTAATACAGTTTAGTGAGAACAACTCACAAACGCGGATGGCAAAAACAATAACAAAGGCCTGAGTGACGTCATCTGCATACTATCTATAGATAGTTCGAAGTTGGCGTCACTCATGTCTTTGTTATTGTTTTTTTGCCATCCACGTTTATGAGTAATTCTCACCAAATGGTATTAACCAGACTATAAAAGTTAATGGTTACACAATAGTTTTGTGTGTTGGTCCGTTTTACTTCCGGATGGCAATGTTCTGAGCTTCTTAGCCAAGTGCATACTATCTATAACGGAGCTGTACTTGTGGTCTAATGGTATAACACTCGCATTCGGACCGGAAAGTCAATCCGCTCTGAGTGACGCATAGTTGAGTCCATGGAAAATATTCTTTTCTAATGCATCATACTCGGGGTATAAAATGAGTACCTGGCTGTTAACATCGTTTGCTCTGTTCGAATAAAAAAATTGTAATAATGTCTATCAGGCGTCATGTCTCGTCCTATAGATAGTATGCGCTTGGTTCAGGAGCTCATAACATTGCCATCCGGAAGTATAACGGACCAACACACACACACACACTGTGTAACCATGAACTTTTATAGACTGGTTAATACAGTTTAATGAGAACAACTCACTAACGCGGATGGCAAAAACAATAACAAAGGCCTGAGTGACGTCATCTTCGAACTATATATATATGTTAAATGTTGCTGTTGGCCATGGACTCATGTTAAAGCGCTTTGAGCACATTAATTGCATTATATCTTATCTATTTTCCACGTTAATGTGTGTATTGTTGTGCTGACGAAGGGTTTGTCCCCGAAACGCCCATTGTCTGTATTGTTCCCATTCGAAGCCTCTCCATTTTCACTTTTTCGTTTGTAGTTTCTCGTAATCCTTAGAATCTGCCTCTGCATCCAATACTAATAAAAAAAAATATGCAACCTTATAATAACCTATTCATTATTAGTCCTCTGAAGGACTGTTTACATACACACTTCCAATGATTTTGGAACCGGATATCTAGACGACTTTTCTTCCCTATTGTTCTTTAATAGCACTTATACATTTCAACACACACACACACACACACACACACACACACACACACACCCACACAAACGAAACAAAATGTTGACTATATTCTGATAATAATAAAACTGAAAGAAATGGGTCAAAACATTCATAACCAAACTAACAACAACCTCCCACGCACGAGATACCTTGAGTTTGAGTTTGATTTTGTTTTCGGCAGCATATAATTCTTTAAAAAAATATATAATAAAAAATTAAAAAGTCAATAACTACGCACGCCCACGCAAACCGTAATCAAACGGGCGCGCACAAAGCACGACCACGCCCCTTACTAACGACGCGTTTTCTTCATTTATTTTCCTTGGATAGTCTCATTGATTCACGCACAACACGGGAGTGGGGCTTCTTCTATTGTAGTCTATTCAAATGAACGGATTTTCCCGATTACATTCCTGAAGAGCCAGCTAGCACCTGAATAGAATAACATCCGCGATTCAATGACAGAGCAGCAGAGGGAGTGAAAATGTCAAGACAGCGCTTGCGCTCATCAACCAGGTCAATAACAATGTCAGCCCCCCCCTCCCCCCCCCCCCCCCCCCCCCCCCCCCAACCCCCTACGCTCCCTCCTCTACCGACGCTTACAAAATTCTAAAGAAAATCGTTGCCACCAAGGAGAGAAGAGAAGAGAGAGAGAGAGAGAGAGAGAGAGAGAGAGAGAGAGAGAGAGAGAGGAGAGAGAGAGAGAGAGAGAGAGAGAGAGAGAGAGTTAAACGTATTTTCCATCAGTGAGCATCAAGGACGCGTCCCAACTAGGTCACCTAATAATTATATTATGCAAACTCCATGGTGTTAAGTCAAAAAGATTGTGTGAACAAATATCAAATTCAATGAATTATTATTAGAAGGAACGAAACTGACATCACACAACTCTTTGTTTATTGTTCTTTAGACTGCCATTCTGGTGATACGTTCTAACTAATCAGACTATTAACGTAAAGGTTACAAATTATAGTTTTTGCATGTCGACACGTTCTAATTTCTTTTCCGGATGACGGACGTTGTGAGTATTCTAATTTCAAATTAAACAGTATACAATCAAATAATAATAATAATAATAATAATAATAATAATAATAATAATAATAATAATAATAATAATAATAATCTTCGTCCATTCCTCAACATTACATTATAGATAAATAATCAAATAAGTTGGGGTTCCGTAATAGGTCAGAACGAACATTTGTGACGTCACACCCTCTACTTTTCGGGTTCCAAAATCCTTGGAAGTGTGTAGGTATGTTACCAGCCCCTTCTTAGGAAGACTTATAATATTAATAACATGTTGAATCATAAGGTGGCTTAATTATTTTAGTAGCAGGATGTACATGCAGATTCTTAGGATTACGGGACTATAGCATAAAACGCCACCAATCTGAAACCGAAAGATCAATTTTTACGCAAGGTATAGATCCAGTCCTCAGGAAGAGTGCTTTTACACTTCCATTGAGATTGGAACCAGTTTTTTGACATCACACTTGACTTTTGTTCCTTATTATGCTGAATATTGATTCGATAATTTTATCAACCACGTCTCTACTATCT
>NC_088363.1:91752862-91777862 GCF_034508935.2 Berghia stephanieae
GGAAACAAAATAATAAATAACAAACAAACAAATAAACAAACAAAAATTTTAGGGAAAAAAAAAAAAGAAAAAAGAAAAAAAACCAACAACAACCAAGGACTTAAAATCTAGAGATGCCTAAATTAAATGAGTCAATAAAATTCATAGTAAAATAAAGGGAGTAAAAATGACTCTTATAAAAGATACAACACACAGTAAACGACGTTTCGGCCTTTGGCCTTCTTCGGGTAAACAGAAAAGGACATATATTATGTTATATTACGCGAGGCCTTCCGTAAGCTCCTCCTCGTTCTAAGGGAAACAACCCAAGTATTCCTTTATGTTATATTACGGGAGGCCCTTCCGTGAGCTCCTCGCTCTACAAGGAATGAAAGAAACTAAATAGAAAAACAGCAACGAGAATGATAGAAAAAAAATCTTGATAAAACAAAACACCTCATAGCTAAGGAAAGAAAAAAACCCAACCCGCATCCCTTAGAAAATGATAAATTAATAAAGAGTAAGTTTTGTATGAAAATCCAAAACAATTTAAAAGAGCAAACAAACAAATATAGATAGATTCATAGATAAATAAATAATGAATATAGATAGTATGCGCTTGGCTAAGAAATTCACATCATTGCCATCAGGAAGTATAACGGACCAACACATAAAACTATGCGTAACCATGAACTTTTATAGTCTGGTTAATACAGTTTAGTGAGAATTACTCATAAACGCGGATGGCAAAAAGCAATAACAAAGTCTTGAGTGACGTCAACTTAGATCTATCTATATGACATAGTTTTGTGTGTTGGTCATTTATACTTCCGGATGGCAATGTTGTGAGCTTCTTAGCCAAGCGCACACTATCTATACCCCCCCCCCCCCCCCCCCCCCCCAAAGAAAGAGAGCAAGATAAGAACAACATATTACATATAACGTTTTAACCCTCCTTGTTGACTATCTACTGCCCACTAAAAGCACAGATGGTTGTGATTTTTGACAACTGTGGGTTTTCATGTGATTAAATAATCTCATCTCTGATCGCTGATGTCATGTCTGGTAATGTCACACCACAAAGTAAACAGGAAAATAGAAAAGGAAAAAAGAGTAATCTTTCAGAGCCCGTACATAGAGCCGGAGTTTATCTCGGTTTCTATAGCGTGAAACAGACAATAGTAATTGCCTTGCTACCTAGGACTTCTATTGATGTCGCTGCTTGCTACCCTTCTATATAGGTGTCGATACTAGCTGCCCTTCAGATAGGACGCTATTCTATGGCAAAGTAAGTTCCACTAGATCTCAAGCAGACCCAGCTACCCAACCACGACTGGGTAGACAGAAGGGGAGGGTGGGGGGGAGATCAGAATAATTTTAATTCTCGAACAGACTCTTAGTTTAATTGTTTCAATTTCACCCCCCTCCCCTCTTATTCACCTTCTGAGAGAGAGAGAGAGAGAGAGAGAGAGAGAGAGAGAGAGAGAGAGAGAGAGAGGGGGGGGGGGGGCACGGACAAGGCGTACGAAAGACTTGCGACGTTTATGACCCTAGGACATTTTTTTCTTCTTCTTTATTTTTTTCTCTTTTCTTTTCTTTCGCCTTTTTATATCAAGCTTTTTACAAACCATGGCGACAAAACCCTCCATCCCGATAATAGCAAATGACGAGGATAGTGATTATAATGACGATAACATCGGAATGCCCAATGTTTGGATGGCGATTCAGCGGCTTTTCAATACGAGCAGGACTCGCGAGGTACCCACAATGATTCGGTGTCCTTTCCCACACTCCTGGGAACAGGTCGTATTGAGGGCCTCCACGGGAGAACGGGGAGAAGTGGAATGTTCATTTCAACATATGATAATATACTCAGTATGTATCTCTATAATTTATTTGAGTTGGTAACTTTGTGCTGAGAAGATAATTTAAAACAGGTCCCCAAAAAGCTGATTTGTGAACAACAATTCAACCGTTACTGGAAATTACTGTTAGTGTCCTACTGAACGTCTCTCCTTGCCCGAACCTCAAATCTTTCACGACAATGGGACACGTGCGCTTATTTACAAGCCACCTTTGTAATAACTGAACTGGCCTTCTTCTTTTATTATTATTCCACTCTTTCCTTTATCTTCTATCGCGTCTTCTTCTTCTAAACTCTAAACTCGATTCGCATTTCGCATACCAATACACTATCGCACCGCTCGCGTTGTAGCGGACATCTGTCGCTTGACCAATCAGCGAGCAAGAAGCGCATGCCGAGAGAGCAACTTAGTGATATGATTGGTCGGTGGCCTATGACCGAAACCGTGGGAAAGCGAGTGGAGCTTCCTTCACACATACCGCCGCAATCAGCCACAATCAACAGTCGTGTGGTAGCGGGAATCAAGCATAATGGGATCGGATTTTGGTTACACCGTCGTCTGTCTCTCTTTCATTCTTTCTTTCTATCATTACATTTCTCACTGCGGTCTTTATCTACCGTTATTTCTTCTTCTTCTTCTTCTTCTTCTTCTTCTTCTTCTTCTTCTTCTTCTTCTTCTTCTTCTAGCGGATCTATCTGAAATTAGCATCCGAATACCGGCCACGTATTCCGTTATGAGCAAAGTAAACAACAACAAAAAGAAGAACAACAATTGCTATTACATTAAATTAAAGCAATAGCTACTACTACTACTACTACTACTACTACTACTACTACTACTACTACTACTACTACTACTACTACTACTACTACTACTACTACTACTATGTGGTCTTGTGGTATGACACTCGCTTTCGGATCGGAAGGTTCTGGGTTCGAGCCTCGCTCGGCGCATAGTTGAGTCCTTGGAAAAGGCTCTTTACTCACATTCTCTCACCGCACTCAGGTGTAAAATGAGTACCTGGCCGTCAACAGCGTTGTCTCTGTCCGAAAAACAATTGTAATATCGCCTAACAGACGTCATGTCTCGTCCAACATGTTACGTGTTGCTGTTGGCCAGGGACTTTGGCTTTGAGCACGTTTAGTGGATATTGCACTATATAAAAGCTCATTTTTATGCTCATTTTACTACTACTACTACTACTACTACTACTACTACTACTACTACTACTACTACTACTACTACTACTACTACTACTACTACTACTACTACTGCTGCTAGTCTACTACAAGAAATGAAGTGAGTAGGAAAGTGCCAGAAGACAATAGAGAATAAAAAGTATTATTCTACTACTACTGCCACCACCACACCGCGACTAATGCTAATAGTAATGATGATAATAATGGCGATGAAAACAATAATAATAATAATAATAATAATAATAATAATAATAATAATAATAATAACAATAATTTATGATAATAATAATAATAATAATAATAATAATAATAATAATAATAATAATAATAATAATAATAACAATAATAATAATAATCAACAACAACAACAACAACAACAACAACAACAATAATAATAATAATAATAACAATAATAATAATAATAACAATTCTCGCAATAATATAGCGATTACCCTCCAAACTCCTAAGCGATGTAAACTTCAATAACTTACTTACTGGATAAATAAATAAACAAATAAGTATATTTTTTTAAAACAGGAAATAAATAATGAATAAACAAAGATATAGAATGAGTGGAGAAGAGAAAATAAATCAAATGTGCGGCCGTTATTTCATCCTTCTTTTAATTTTTCAAATCATAATGAAATCATTACTCTCTACCCTGTCAGAGAGACGTGCACCTATTTGCAGGTCTGATAATCTAATTCCTTATGGGCTCACAATTGTTGTAATGGAAATCTAAAAAAAATGAATAAAAATAGTGTCCATTACAACAATGTTAAACTTGGCCCATAAGTGAGTTCGGATGTCAGACCTGTATATATGTACACGTCGTGTCAGAGCGAATTCCCGGGTGCACTCAGATAAGTTGTTTTTAAAAAAAGTTGAATACAAAAGAGATGAACATCAATACATTTACCAATACATTCATCAATACATCATTCATCAATACATTCATCAATACATCATCCATCAATACATCATTCATCAATACATTCATCAATACACCATTCATCAATACATTCTAGAGTGATAGATATCCTGACCTTCCCTCATATTCAATAGCATCGTATTTATTGAACCTATCTATTTATGCCATGAGATCATTTCATACAGATAGAATTCTGTTCTGTCAAGGGTTTACGCAACAACTTTTTTTCTTTCTTTTTTTTTTTTTTTTTTCTATTCTTTTCTTTTTTTAATTTCTTAAATCTTTTTTTTTCTTTTAACCTCAGGAATGAGAGACATCCAACGTCTGTCGTCATTTTGCTAGTATATTTGTTATCTTCTTCTTCTAATACATACACACTAAAAAATTTTTTTTTTTTAAATAGGCATAACGGTTATTTAGAGAACGGACGGGGCTGCCTGAAGCCTGTCCTGAAGCCTGTGGATCGTGAAAATACTAACGAAAGAGTGAAAATGGATAACAACACGAGATGAAGTGAGTAGGAAAGTGCCAGAAGACAATAGTGATGGGGGTTTGAACCCGCGACCTTACTGGTACGACAACTCTGCCCGGCCGGGGCCGGGGAGAGCGTGACTCTACCGTATGAGTTATCCACGATCCCAAAAAAGATCGTCTAGTGAAAATAGTTGTGAACTGCGGTACTCTGTAAAATCCATGTAGGTCTATGTATGTATCTATAAATAAAACAAGGACATCTATACTATTAGTAGACTGATTTTAAAATTTGGCCAAAAAAACTCGTCCACCAAAATTCGTTCGATTTAAATAATAATGACTCTTACCTTGGCAAAAACTCTCAAAGCTGCCGGAGCTCACTTGAAGCTTGACAAAATACTGGTTCTTTTCTTTTAATCAATCGATATTTGGAGGTCCATTTTTCTAGCGAATTAAAAAAAAACGTGTTATCTTTTTTCGTATATTAAAATTGAAGCTTTCATTCAATTTCACATTTTTATTTATTATTTATTGTTTCCAACATTTCACAATGAAATTAAATCGACGAGGGGTTACCCTTGCCGTTCACACTTGTACACGTCACTGACAGATAAATAAATTAACAGTGACAATACTGATGGATTTCAAAGCGCTCACACAAATGATGAGGATAATAATAATAATAATAATAATAATAATAATAATAATAATAATAATAATAATAATAATAATAATAATAATAATAATAATGATGATGATGATGATGATGATGATGGTGATGATGATGATGATGATGATGATGAGGATGATGATG
Organism: Berghia stephanieae; assembly: GCF_034508935.2. Classification (NCBI taxonomy): domain Eukaryota; kingdom Metazoa; phylum Mollusca; class Gastropoda; order Nudibranchia; family Aeolidiidae; genus Berghia; species Berghia stephanieae. Next base: position 91,758,125 of record NC_088363.1, read on the forward strand.
ATGATGATGATGATGATGATGATGATGATGATGATGATGATGATGATGATGATGATAATAATAATAATAATAATAATAACAATAACAATAATCCTTTCTTTAAAAAATATAGCCTTGTGGAGAACATTGTGCTTATTTGAGTCAATAAAAAAATTGATACGGCGCACAACTCTACTGAAAGATTTGAAAAATAGAAATGTATTTTTTACAGATAGATAAACAGATAACTTGATTTCCTTTTATAATTTAAAGTCAGTTTGAAAGTTCGTTAAGTCAAACAGATATCATAAAAAATTTACTGAAGACACTAACATCTCATGGCCACACCCTCAACTCTATCTGTCCAGTAGAGTCCTTAATTCCGTTGTGTTGATTTAGCGGTGATCAGTGTTGTTATGTAGTAGTGTGTTCTCATTGCGTGTATGTTTATATGTGTACGTGTGTGTATGTGTGTGTGTGTGTGTGTGTGGTATACATGTGTGTGTGTGTGATTTGGAATGTGGTTGCGTGGAAGAAAAAAAAAAAAAGGGGGGGGGGGGGGGGGGGGGGGTCCATCAAGTAGAGAAATTCCTGAGCAAGTTTCACCGATTAACAACATCAACTAATATTACTGCTGATATTACTGTCGTGTTTATGCCATCGATGTGATAATTATTGCCCTGGGAAATATTTAGTTAAACGTTTCGGCAAACTGTTAATTGGTTCTGTCTAGCCTCTAGCCCGAACAAACCAAAAGTAGACAGATTCGGGGACTTGATATTTTTCGCGTCCGCTTCAGATGTTCATTTGACCTCACATAATAAGTAAAGAGTAAAGGGGATACATTCCGAAAGCTCCTACATCCCCAGTATTCATTCAATTTGTATTTTCACCGTCGATCTTTTGTCAGGCGTTTATTTATTCAATTTGTCATCATATAAAAGCGTTTTAAAAACTCTAGAACAAACCTTGATAGATTTGTGAAAGTTTAAAATTTCCTAATTTGACCATTGTTTTGATTCTCGGCCGTCATTTTTATTTGTGAAGTAGGTATTGAAGGTAGTGCAAAGCACTCCCAAGTAAAGCGTGGTAAAGACATGCGACTTATTGATATTGATATCTACTGACTGATAAACTAAAATCATGCCGAATAAAGCATGGCAGCGACGACAAGCACATCGATTAAAATGTGCATCTAATCGTAATCAAGCTAATCAAGAAAATGATTCTGGCAATATCGAATGAAAATAGTTCTTTCCCCGCGAAATTGCGGGCTTTTTACTAGTAATAATAATGAAAATAATAAGATGATGATGATCATCATCATCATCATCATCATCATCATCATTATCACCATCACTTTTAATATTATCAATATTTCTTCTTTTTCCCTCTCCTCCTCCTCCCCCCCCCCCCCCCCACCTCCTCCTTCTTCTCTCGTTTTTTTGGTTTTTTTTTGTTGTTGTTGTTTTTGTTCATTTTCTTCTCTTCTCCTCTTCTTTCTCCTTTTCCTCCTCATCCGCCTCTTCATTTTGACAGACGCGAGTGATGCCGTGATCTTTAGGGAGTGCCAAATCAGATCAAAATACACTAAATAGTACAACCAGTCGCAAGCAAGCTGAATGAGGGAGGGGGGGGGGGGGTTTGGAGGTCAAATTCTGGCCTTACACACGTACGAGGACAGGGCGGGGTGGGGTGAATGGGGGACAAACGAAGCGTGAGCGGAAGGCGAAATAGAAAGGGAGACGGGGGGGGGGGGGGGGGGGGGGGGGGGGGGGGGGGGGGGGGGGGGGGGGGGGGGGGGGGGGTGAGAGAAGGCGCACGGGTATGAAGTATGAAGCGCGGGCGCGGCTCGCATGACTGAACTGAACTGTTGAAGAAGTGCAACAAGGGGGGGAGTTTGCGATGATAATAATAATGGTCCGCAAGTGGAAGCGTTCAGGCATTTTTCCCCCCTTTCTTTCTTTCTTCTTTTTCTTTTATTGTTAACGGTTTTAAACCAGAGCCGAGAAAACTCACGCTGTCAGTCAGTCAGTCAGTCGGTCGTTCGTTCGTTTTAACTGCGCAGTGCACTTTGATGAAAAGCACGTACAGTTGTGAATGAGCAGCAGTTAGTCTAGTTGAGAGTGAGTTAGTTACATTGAGAGGGAAATCATTTCATTTATGATAATAATAATATTATAACCAAAGCGCGTTTTCACTTGATCTTGGTTTGATTTTATCAACTTGACCTGCTGTATTGGGAGAATTATTTGAATAATATAGAAAATGATGAACATTATAACAACAGTTGTGATACTTATTTGATATATTACTATTATATTTATCCCGGGATTTGATACGTCGGATAAATACACAAAGAAAAAACTTTTTTGTTGTTGTTGAAATTCTGGAAAAAGTTCTATTTTCTTGGAATTTTGTCAGATATCAAAATAAATTTATCAGTTTATAAAAACGTTGAAAATATTTTTTTTAAAACTTGTGCAATATGGATTGACCTAAACCATCACCGGCAGTCTTCAGGAACAAGTTGGTGGCTGTTATTGTTATCTTTAACGAAAATAAACTTCAAATAATGACCATGGGAAGTCCTGCTGTTTTGCCGTCATCACCCAGGAAAAACCAAACAGCATCCGTCAGAAGGGTAAGCCATTAATAGTAATATTTTGTCATTTAAAAAAAAAACAAAAAAAAAACCAAAAACAAAAAGAAAACAGTTACAGTTAACTCTCTTTCTCTATTTGGAAAGGCACGTATTAAAAAAAAAATTGGCCAGAAAACTCCTCCTTCAAATTTTAATATCGATCGATTTAAATCCCTCAAACCTTCTATTTCATGATACTTAATTAATGAAATGGGCTATAGACTGTATTTATACAAATGATGTCCTTTTAATTGTGTTCATACCTAGAGGTCTAAGTGCGCACATTAAAAGAATATATATATATATATATATATATATATATATATATATATATATATATATATATATATATATATATATATATATATATATAACAACCCCCACCGCCCCACAAAAAAAAAAAAAAAAACAAAAAAAAACAAAAAACAACAAACAACAATAATAAAAAAACAAACTTACAGAAAACAAAAACAAAAACAAACTTGCCAAAAAAAACAAAAAAAAAAAAACAAACAAAAAAAAACAAACAAACAAACAAACAAACAAACAAAAACCACATCGGTTTACTTTGTCAAATAGTCCGCAGGAGAAAAAAAACAACACATTCCTTCAACTTCCCATGATATTTATAAATCTGTGTCCTTCAATTCTCTATTACTTAATGTATTTATTTATTTACTAATTTACTTATTTATTAATCTATCTTTTCATTTGCTTATCTACTTATCTATTTACTTTTTCGGTCATCTATTTATTTGTTGATTAATTCATTATGTAATTCATTAATTTATCTATCTTATTCACCAAGTCACATATTTCGTCATTGATTCTTCCATTTATCCATTTGTTTACATAGTTATCTAAATATTTATTCATTTATCTTCGATTTTAGAAGTTCATCAACGCATCACATCTTAAATAGAATAATTAATTGATTAATAATTTATGAATCGGTTTATTTAACAAATAATTCATCAATCCCTTTACTTTTTAAAAAATTCATTTATTCAATCTATGCATTCATTTATATTCGAATAACTCGAATATTAAATGAATGTGTATATCCTATGCGTGTTTGTGTGTATATGTGTGTCGCGGGGTGGGGGTGGGTCTAAATTGTACGTTTCTTCCAAAGTAACTTAATAAAAACGCCGCGCTTTATCTATTTCATTCGGATCCTTTCATTCGTATGCAAAATGTATTTTATTTTATTTTATTTGTTTTCCACGTTAAATTGTGTCTTATTGTTGTGCTGACGAAAGGTTTGTACCCGAAACGTCAATTGTCTGTACCGATCCTATTCGAAGCCTCTCCATTTTCACTCATTCGTTATTATTTACAACTAGGATTCCTTACAACAAAGCTTACATACGCTTCATATTATTCCAACGTTGATGAAGCTCTCATTCCAGTGTTGGTTGCTATTTCCTTCATTCTATAAATAGACATGTCATATGCACATGTTGGATTATGTCATCTTGTTATCGTCCAACCCAACACGCTCTCCCCGCCCCTACCATCATCATCATCGTCATCATCATCATCATCATCATCATCATCATCATCATCATCATCATCGTCGTCATTGTTATAATAATAATAATAATAATAATAATAATAATAATAATAATAATAATAATAATAATAATAATAATAATAATAATAATAATAATAATAATAATATTATTATTATTATTATTATTATTATTATTATTTATTATTATTATTATTATTATTATTATTATTATTTTACATGGAGTGTTGCCATTTTTACCTTATTGGTTGTAAAAAGACTTACTTTTGACTTTTTTGTTTGTTTGTATTTTTCATTCAGACAAATAAACCGTTGGTGGAAAAGAAGAGGAGGGCGAGAATCAATGGCTGTTTGGGTCAACTCAAATCTCTACTATTGTCGGCTATGAAAACAGAGGTAAGAATAGCCTGAGTTTTACTATGTCCGTATCTTACAGACATCGTCAGAGCTATCATATCATCTCATGTCTACCATTATCATCACCATCATCATCATCATCAACACCATCACCATCATCTCTCTCACTCTGGGTGTGGGTTTGTGTGCGTGTGTGTGTATGTATCCCACTCTCCCCCCCCCCCCTCTCTCTCTCTACTATATATATATATATATATATATATATATATATTATATATATATATATATATATATTATATATATTTCTATCCATCTCTCTATCTAGCTATCTATCTGTCTATCTATCCAGCTACCTATCTATCTACCAACTGCGCACCTCCCTCCCTCCCCATTAATTATCTTTCGAAGTCGACTCACTATCAAGGTATGCTATTGTATATTTCTCTACGCTGTGAAATAGTATAGAAGCCAACGCTCAAAGTATGACGTCCCAAGTGGTCTAGTGGTTAGGATTTCGCGCTCTCACCGCGACGGCCGGGGTTCGATTCCCCGCTTGGGAATAATTTTTTTTTTCTCAAAATGTTTACTTTTCGCCTCCGAACTATTAAATACGAGAATATTTTACATAGGAAAGTATTTCATTTATCTTTTTGGAAAAAAAAATAAATAAATAAATTAAAAAAATAAATAAATAAAAATAATAATAACAATAATAATAATAATAATAATAATAATAATAATAATAATAATAATAATAATAATAATAATAATAATAATAATAATAATAATAATAATAATAATAATAACAATAACAATAATAATAACAATAAAATAATAATAATAATATAATAATAATAATAATAATAATAATAATAATATTTTATTATTATTATTATTATTATTATTATTATTATTATTATAAAAATATATTTCTATAGCGGCTAAGCACCCACTTAAAAGTGCTCTGCAGCGCTTTACAATTAACTGAAAAGAACATCCACCCACACAATTCTTACAATTTATTCACCCCTACATTATCTCTCTCTCTCTCTCTCTCTCTCTCTCTCTCTCTCTCTCTCTCTCTCTCTCTCTCTCTCTCTCCTCTCTCTCTCATCTTCTCTATATATATATATATATTAATATATATATATATATATATCATCCCCTTCCATCTAATTTTCTAGCCCCCCCCCCTCTCTCTCTTATCTCCTGTATACGATACCCCTTACCCCCCCCCCCCCCCCCCCCCCCCCCCCCCCTCTTCCCGACTTTTCACACTTCTCACATAAACAGTCACAAAGATACCACCTATCTTTGATAGCTGTTGATTCGTCTTTATCTAGTCACTGATAAATTACATAATGATAACAGATGTCGTTTACGCCAAGTCCCAAGTGGTTTAGTGGTTAGGATTTCGCGCTCTCACCGAGACGGCCGGGGTTCGATTCCCCGCTTGGGAAGATTTTTCTTCTTTTTTTTTTTCCAATATTAAACTTATTTTTTAAATTCGCATTCATGTCGAGGCAGTTCAGTTGACCATACAGTTTTTCTTTGTCACCAAACAGCATATAAAATACGACACCCATACGCGTGCGCGCGCGCACGCTCACACACACACACACACACACACACACACATATATATATATATATATATATATATATATATATAGAGAGAGAGAGAGAGAGAGAGAGAGAGAGAGACATTCCTGCATCCGTTCATAATATATATGTTAAAATGTATTTATTCATCAATTTATTTAACTTTTTATATTATGTATTTATAATTCCATATCAAATCATTTAGTCATCACATCTTTTATTTAGATATTTATTCATCCCGACGTGCTTGTCAATCTATCCCATCTATGGTCTATTAGTTATACGTATTAACAAATAGCGTTTCAAAATGTTATTTTATAAATCTTTCTTTTCCCACAGGGTAGTCAAGTATCACGCCTGGAAAAGGCCGACATCCTTGAGATGACAGTGAAATACTTACGACACGTCCAGTGTCAACAACAGATGGGTCCACCATCCACCAATCCTTCAATCCCACCCCGCGCTTCCACCTTACAACAAACTCCATCTGAAACAGAGCCGGAAGTAGCAGCAAGATTCAGTGCGGGATATACCGAATGTGCTTCCGAAGTGATTCGATACATGCAATCAGTGACTAGCATGACTGATGACATCAAAACGAGGCTGGAGAATCATCTTGTCGGAAGGTTGCGTGGGTCGTCTGTAGTAGTCCCACCAGTGTCATCGACTCCACCACAGTTATCAGACTCATCAACGGAAAAATCAACGACAGTTTCAGTACCATTATCATCATTAAACACGTCTTCACTTGTGGACAAAACATCAAATATGGGTAATAACCATAATTTAGTGGCTGCCAAAAATGAAACAAGTCATACCGACGATTGCAGTACGACGGATCTCTCACTTACTAACGTTGTATCGCCAAGACATTATCAAACAGCACTTGATTTAGCCAACATGGCGTCGAATATAGTTCAACAACAACAACATCATCACCAACAACAGAAACATCAACAACAACAACATCAACAGGAGCAGCAAATCCAAATGAAATGCTCGTCTCTACGAGAGAACACGTTCCCCATCCCACAACAACCAAGCATTTGTTCAAACGTGGCCGCCACTCCAGACACACCTCCTAGCACTCCACCTCACATGGACATGGACATTGGGTGCTGCCAGGTTGAGAATAATCACGAAAGAAGAAATAATGACAACAGTATAAGTAACAATTTCTACAACTTTCATAAAGACATCGTCAAATGTGAGCCAAACACAATGGTTCACAATCAACCATCCTCATCACCTTTATCAACTGCATCGTCATCATCCTTTCACTCAGAAGATACAATTATCATGGACAGCTCTTACGAAAATAGGAACTCCATTTTTATGGACAATTTCCGCAACAAAATTTCGATCCCCACCTCTCCCGATGCGATAGAAACCAAAATGACACTATACAGCAAAGTTGATTCGGAAAACACACCAGACCACGTTGAGTACAACCTGTCCTCAAGGCATCGCCTAAATATTGATATAAAACAAAAGAATGACACCCAGGTCAACACGAGTCCTTTAAATCTCATAAAACACCGCCTTCCCTTGTCTGCATATGCCACACCTTTACACATCGATATTCCTGACTCACCTACACCAACCATCACCCCATCCCCGCCATATTTGCTTCCATCATTAAAAGAAACAAACCCATCACGCCCAAAAATCACAACTATCAAAAACGATACGAACAATTGTACCCAGCATTTTTACGACAATGACGATATCCGTCGCAACAATGCGTCCCTTCCTACCATATTATACGGCGTACCTTACCATCCGTCTGCGACACCCACGGTTTCTACATCAACCTGTGACCAACAAGTTAATCACCAACAAATCCACACATCTCAAGAAAACAGATGGGAACTTGACAACCGTGACAACAAAACCAAATGTCATTCCGAAACAATCTTATCTTCTTTTTCGGGATCACAGAAAAACAGTACCTTGAAGCCCGACGAAAATCGAAAACAAACATCGCATATTATATCCCACAATGGCCAAGGTCATCACCTGGACCAAGGCAAAAAGTTTGTCCGGATCGATACGCCCCACGCCCGCCCCACCCCACTCTCACAAAAATTAGCCACCGAATCGGCAACCCTATGTCAAAACCCATCCCCAAATCCCAACCCCTCAATGGCAATTAAAACCCGTCATTCATCGGTGGACGACCCACTCCGCGCGCACCTCAAAAAGTCAACAAATGGATTTTTCTGCTCACAACCACCATATGCCACCGAAATCAGGAAATCCCCAGCATCAAAACCTGTTGTTGACCATGAAAATCTTACAGACAATCGCAATTCAATGTGCTGTGACCAGAAACCTGAGACGAATGACATTCATAATGTTATTACAAATAGAAACTTCAACAAGGTTGATGTAGTTATCAATAATAACATCCATAACACGTGCAATAACGGAAGTCTTAGTCATAACAACCCCCACCTGGTGCCAATAAACACAAAACAAACAGCGTATAACAACCAAGGCCATCAACGATACCACCCGAGTCAAGAACAAATAATCAGTAACAACATCAAAATTGAACGCTTTTGCGATGATGATCTTGAAAACAACAAGAGTTTGAAATATTCAAATGGCAATATCAGTTTTCAGACAGGCAATTTAATTCAACAAACACAACATGTCATCAACAATCAACATCACCGATTTTCATCCTCATATCACCATCACCATAATATACATCACCAATCTTCACATCCGTCGTTAAATCTTTATCAACTTCATCATCAACAACAAAACTTTACTCAAACTCACTCTTTAGGAATGCGGTCGGAGTATGAACCCCAAAATACGTCAACCACGAGCTCCATAATTCGTTCTTGTCATTCTATGAATGGAAATGGAACAATGAGAGCGGAGGCCCTCGGACAATACAAAATAAATAACAATAAAACACCAGCAATAGCATCAGTCGCAGTAGCAGAGTCGGCCTCGCGCCAAAATCGTATTGCTTTGTTGTCGCCGGCCTTGGGGAGTGTGATGACGGGTCATTTGTCAGAGGTCAACTCGTTTTCGACGCACCCACGACTCGTCTCACACTCCAACTCTCGTGCTGTCGTGCGACAGGAAGTCGCGGAGTGGCACGAGTCGCATACCAAGAAAATTCAAGGACAGTTTTTACACGTCCCTATGGAACGCAATCCAGGAAATTATCCCGGTAAAATTAATTCAACCCCGATCACCTCCCTTGATCCTAACCATCGTTATGATGAACCAGTTTGGAGACCGTGGTGATACGTCACTAAGAACTTTGAAATGGAAGGGAAAACAAGCGTATTATTTTTTACAGTCAATCTAAAACCTAAATTTTATTGTTGATCTTTGTTTCAAATTATGTCATATCTCCGTTTATTATTGTGCCTAAAGAAAATTTGAGAAGGAAAGAGTATAGGGTCTGAAAGAACATTATATATATATATATATATATATTATATATATATATATATATATATATATATATATATATATATATATATAGAGAGAGAGGAGAGAGAGAGAGAGAGAGAGAGAGAGAGAGAGAGAGAGAGAGAGAGAGGGGGAAGAAGAGAAAGAAGAGAGAGAGAAGAAAGAAAGAAGAAGAAGAGAGAGAGAGAAAGAAAGAAAGAGAGAGAAAGAAAGAGAGAGAGAGAAAGAAGAGAGAAGAGAGAGAGAGAGAGAGAGAGAGAGAGAGAGAGAGAGAGAGAGAGAGAGAGAGAGAGAGAGAGAGAGAGAGAGAGAGAGAAGATTTGGGTCATAATTAATGTGTCACGTGTTCTCCCTTCACTATCATAAGAGGGGAGGGGGAAATCTTACTAGTTTTGACAGTGAATGAAGTTAAGCACCAACGGTGCCTGCTATTTGAAGTTTTGTTGACGTTCTCAAATATTGTTATTGAAATCACCAAATAAGGATATTGCATTTTTATTTCTTGTACTTTTACACAAATGTTTACAACAGTTTTATTATATATATACAAATATGTAATGATATCTTTTTACACATATCTGTACTCAAAGTGAATAATAAATAGTTTTATTTGACAAATATACCATGACTTTGTTCCAATGTATCAATTTCATCACACGAATGAAGGGGGTGGGGGGTAATTATGATGGAACAAGAGAGAGAGAGAGAGAGAGAGAGAGAGAGAGAGAGAGAGAGAGAGAGAGAGAGAGAGAGAGAGAGAGAGAGAGAGAGAGAGAGAGAGAGAGAGAGAGAGAGAGAGTTGAGGATGATGATGATGATGATGATGATGATGATGATGATGATGATGATGATGATGATGATGATAAGGGTTTTTGATGATGATGATGATGATGATGATGATGATGATGATGATGATGATGATAAGGGTTTTAGGGCGCTTGCGACACATTTAGTTAGGTCAATTCAGCCCAGTAAAAAAAAAAGGGGAGGTCAATAAATTCTAGATTTAAAATTAAAAGCACACAATTAAAATTCAGAAAAGGGGAATGTTTAAATGTTGAACAAATGTAATTACAAGAGCACACCATTAGTGTGCTTAGTTTGAGATCACTTAAAAGTCTCATCCAGACATACTTCTGTACATATTTTACTGTCAAGGACTTCGGCCATGGCCAAGACTTACTTATCTGAACCAGCGACCACCCTGAGCTCTAACCCTTCGGTCTTGTGTCATTTGCAGTTGTTCAAAGTAATTATAAAGTGTGTTACTGATGCTTGGATTTGGTGACAGGGATGTGCATCTCAGGTCTTCGAGAGGTTGACATTCAAGCAAGTGGTGTCTTACTGTTTCATTGGGGTGTTGACGTAAGGGGCAGGAAGGGGACGTGTCATTTTTGATTTTGACAAAATCCCATTCCAAGACAAAGTTGGAATACGATATAGGGGAATAGAAGACACAGCAAGTGTGCGGCTATGTGGTCTAGTGGTATGACACTTGCTTTCGGATCGGAAGGTCCTGGATTCGAGCCTCGCACTCGGCGCATAGTTGAGTCCTTGGAAAAGGCTCTTTACTCACTTTCTCTCACCATACTGTGTAAAATGAGTACCTGGCCTTTAACAGTGCTGTTTTTGTCCGAAAAAAGTGTAATATCGCCTAATAGGTGGCATGTCCCGTCCTACATGTTAAATGTTGCTGTTCACCAGGGACCCCTTGTAAAGCGCTTTGAGCACATTTAGTGGATATTGCGCTATATAAAGCCAATTTAAAAAAAAAGTGACCTCCCTGTCCACTATTGCAGAACAAAAGACCCACCCCAACAGGAGAGATTTTTTGTTTGTTTTTATTTTAAGGGTTTTACGGTGCTCACGACACATTTTTAGGTCATTTCAGCGCCAGTAAAAGGAAGAAATGGGATAGTCAAAATATTCTTGATTTACGATTGAAAGCACATGAGAAACATTAAGATGAAGGGGAATGGTTCAAATAGGGAACAGATGTAGATTCCAAGTCAAAGAGCAACACTATCAGTGTGCTTAGTTTGAGATCACCTAAAATAAAGTCTCACCCAGACACAAGCACAGTTACCATCAAAGAGCAATAAACTTAAATGTTTACAAACCATATACATTCAAAACAAAAAATGTAACAATACATAACAGAGAGTTGATTTACAGTAACAGAAAATATCATCTCCCAAAACTGTAACTATCGACAATTTCTCTCCCAGCCAAGGACTCCTGCTAGGGCCAGGGCAAAACCAAGTAATCCCATTGCAAGACAAAGACAGAAATAAAACTCGGAAAACACACACACACACACACACACACACACACACACTATATATATATATATATATATATATATATATATATATATATATATATATATATATATATATATATATCAAGGACAACTATACTGAAAGTGAAAGGACAATCATGGCGAACTTTCAGACAACGCTAGTGGGGGCCAACTAAAAAATCTAGAAAATTCACACCAAAATTTCGCTAAGGGTATAATAGTGCAAAATCTGCCCTTTTAAAGAATAAATGTGAGTTCTGGGTCAAAAAAATATTGAATGATTATTATTATCAGTGGTGAATAAGAGTAGCCAAGAAACAGAAAGGATGAGTAGTTAGATATTCTAAAAACTGACCTTATATAGTGATTGATTCAGGATGATTTCTTTACAAGCTTGATTAATTAGTATACATCATATGTAAGATGATGATGATGATGAGCATTTAGATGAAATGGAAAGGAGCTGTGCAATATCAACAAAGGGAGGTAATCTGTGGAGGATGATCCCAAGAAAAATATGAATACCAAAATATCTACTAAGGGATGCACTACCTAGTAATAAAGAGACATAGTTTCTTTTAATTTAATTTATAAAAGTGCACTGAACAATACTCATAATATTTATTCCAGTACACATATCACAATTGCAGTTTTAGTCTCGAAATTTTTTTCTTTTTTAACACTATATTACTATATTTCATCCCTATAAGGGAAACCTGTCTAAACATTGTTGATATATAACACCACTGGTGGGTCAGCCGTAGTGCAGCGCCCCACAAGCTAGAGGCAAGGTGACTCACTCATAGCCACACAGTGCAGTGGACGGAATCGATCCCTGTACACTCAGTTGCTAAGCAAAGACTGAACATCTGCGCAACACTACTCCTTGAACCAAAAAACAAAATTCTTCCAAAACATTTTAAAATAATAAATTGCTGACCTGTCAGGAACAGTTTGTTTTTTATGTTTTTAAGGGTTTTCGGCGCTTGCAACACTTTAGGTTATATCAGCGCCAGTAAAATGGAAGAAAATGGGATAGTAAAAAGTTCTAGAATTACAATTAAAGCACCAAGAAAAAGTAAGACAAAGGGGAACTAGAAGAAATAGGGATCAGATGAAGATTCCAAGAGCATACCACCAATGTACTCAGTTTGAGATCACCTATAAGTCTCATCCGGACACAAGCACATAATCCAACGAAGGAATACACTCAAATGCTTACACTATACATTAAAAATAACATAATAATACATAACAGAGAGATGATTTACAAGGAAAAAAAATATCTCCCAAAACTATGCATTTGACTGTTTCCCTCCAAGCCAGGACCCCAATCAGGGCCAGGACAAAACCAAGTAACCTCATTCCAAGACAAAGACAGAAAGCATGTTGGAAAACAGATATCAGGGGATAGAAGACACAGTATGTACCTCCCTGCCCGCTATGGGAGGTCAGGATCCCCACCCAGTGTCAGGAACAGTGATAAATGATCTGAATGATGAAGATGAAACATGGGAGGAATAGAAGAGGAGCTGTACAATGTAGGGGGCAATCTGTGGAGGACGATCCCACAATAAAATATTAATTACTGAGTTAAACTAGAGGCCATGAGATCAGTATTAGATAATCATTTTCAATAACAAACAAATCGTTTTTTTGATATGATTCTTATTTTAGAGACCAAAACTGTCATTAAAGTGATTGATAAGTTCAACATTATTCATAAAAGAGGACCTGGGAAAAGTACTTGCATTATTTCAAAATGAAAGAATATCAAAAGTCTCAGCAAGAGTTATCAATCAATCATGCTTGCTACAAAATGACAAAATAACTAATGGCCACACTTTCGTGACATACTTAATAAATCATCTTACTTTCCTAATCTGCCAATCAGATTTTCTTGATGGAAGTTTGGTAGAGATTGGAATTTTTGTCATGGTCTTTGTCCAACTTGTGGAGGCCATGAAGCAAAACGTTTGCCAACCGTCGGAAAAGGGATTTTGAATTGAGTTCAAAATCGTAAATCGTATTAACTTTTGACGACAACAAGTCCCACTTTCACAAGTTCATATGCTGAGAGATGGGGCACTTCAGTCCTCCTCGAGAAACTTCTTCAATAAAATCCTTAGCCTCTGTTGACAGGAGGGGTTCTTCATCATCATCAAACTGCAGCTCATCAACACATTTCGCTTCCAACCATCCAACAACGTATGTTATTGAGCTCTCTTCCTCACACATCAAGGAGATGTCACTCATGACGAGGGATCTGTCCAATAGAAAAGAAAATATTTTTTGAAAAGCTCACATGCCTAGAAAAAAAAAAGATAAAAATGCTAGAAGTTGTGGACCTTTCTAAATAAGTACTCATAACAGCTTTTAAAAAGAACAAAATACCAAACACGAATGTTTCGGGCTCAAAACCCCTTCTTCAGCCAATTGCAAATATTTTTTTACTCAATGTACAAAATGGATATCCATGGCTCATGGAGTTTATCCCAGCTTCTATAGCATGAATGGACAATAGCAATTGCTTGCTACCTTTTGGATAGGACGTTAATCCATAGATCAGAAAAATATCTCGATTGCACCCGGGATGGATCTCAATCCCTTTGCATGTGAAGTGAGGGCTCTACCATCTGCACTGTCAAAAAATAAAATACTAAACACAGAATGTTTTGGGCTCAAATCCCTTCTTCAGCAAAAAACAATAATAATACTTTTATTTACTTCTAATGTACAAAAATGAATATAGAAACCTCAAAGAAGAATAAAATACTAAATACCGAACGTTTCGGGCTCAAATCCCTTCTTCAGCAAAAAACAATAATAATACTTTTTTTTTTTACTTCTAATGTACAAAAATGCATATAGAAGGGGTGGGGGGGGGGGATAAAAAGAAAAGAAAGAAAAACCTATCCTTTGCTAAAATCATAATGATTGGAATTGTCATTGTAGTTTTCAATTCAAACAAAATATGACAGCTCAGCAACACATTTGATAGTTCGAAAGAACAAGATGGATCGTGTAGCACCAATCCTGAAAGGCCTTCAGCAGAGTATTAAGTTTGTGTAGTCTGCTACAAAAGCAATGTTCAAACTGCCCGTTTACCTGATTTTTCACCCTTTTTGCTGATATTTTATGTTAGAAGCTTGTGTTTGTGAATGAAAATATGTGCAGAAATTTGAGATTTTCCATGCAGAAAACTACGATGACAGTTACAGACACTTGCAGATATAGCCAAAAATCTAACATTAACAATGCAATATATTTTCCCCCTCGGAAATTGAAGATGACTTTATCCTTTAGAGTCACAGAGCCCATGGAGCCCGAGTTTATCCCCATATCTATAGGGTGAAACAGACAATGGCAATTTCTTGCTACCCTCTGGATAGAACGCTTTGCTTTCCACCACATCAGACCCAACGAGTGGATAAGGACATCCGCAAAAAATTTCGACTGCACCCTGGGTCCATTCCGGTACCTTTGCTGAGCTATCAGAACCCCCAATATGAGTATGATATACCAATAGATTTTAAGAAAGAGGGGATGGTGTATAAATTAAAGTATCCTACCTTCATTATCCAATCAAAGTTAAAACAGATACCAGCAGGTAGAATCTACAGACTCAACTCTCAGACCAATCTGTATGGAAAACAATTAAGATGGTCGTTCAAAAGAAGGAAAAAATACTGAGATGTTGCTTGAAAAGCACAATTGATAGTTCATAATCAGAAGTTTTATCACGTAAGGCCAATCCTGAAAGGCCTTCACTGGCTGCCGTCAACAAAAGAAGTCTATCTACTACAACTATCAATGACAAAGCTCAAACTGCAATCTCACTGACTAGAAATTATACAACGATGTCTGATCTTTATGGGTCACACTTCATGCTGGTATTTTGTGCTGTCACCTTGTGTCTCAGAATAAAAATACAGATTGTATGGGTAGAATTTGATATTTTAAAAGCAGAAAACAAGAATGAGAGATACATAGAGTTAAAGAAAAAAAGGCAAAATAATACAAAAGATGCAATCTGCCCCCCCCCCCCCCCCCTCCAGAAATAGAAGATGGGTATGAAAGACCAATAAATTTTAAGAAGAGGAGGAGAGGGGGTGTTATAAATTAAAATATCCTACCTTCAATGCCCTATCGAGTTAATTGCAGCAAATTCCACAACAAGAACCTACTTAGTCCATTCACACACTAAACAAACTGTATGAAAAACAATTAAAGTAAAGATGAGGTGTACAAAACAGAAAAAAAAAGTAAATGCTGCTAAAAAAAAATCCTTTATATTATTTACAATTATTAGAGACAAAACTGATTTTTCTGAATGTAATACTTGCTAAATATAAAAGTACAAAAATAAGATTATTTATAAACTTCACTGAAACTGAAAACTCATTTCTAGAGCTGGAATAAAAAAAATTACAAGGGCACATAAAAATTGTAGGGTCGGTCAATTCAATTGAAACCTCTTACACACATGTTACAATGTTACACAAAAGGAAAATGATCACTTCATAGATGTGAATTAAGAAATATTATACATTATTAAATAAAACAAAAAATCGTCCCTCACTCCATTAACTTCATTACATTTTTGAGCTGGAATTTTAAAAAATTACGAGGCACATAAAAATTCGAGGGTCGGCATTCAATTGAAACCTCGTATGTACACACACTGTTCAAATGTTAACAAACGGAAAATTTTTCACTTCATAGATGTGATGTGAATTAAGAAATATTATTACATTATTAAATAAAACCAACAAAAATGTCCTTACCTCCATCAATTTTCATGAGATTTTTAGAGCTGGAACAAAAAAAATCGTACGATATCGAATTCTCCACCGATTCCCTCGCTTGAAATAGCAGACGACAGAAACATTGTTTGGGCAACGGGTGACCCGGATGTTGAGGCAATCCCTAGTGGTTTCGTGAAAGACGAAAAATGGCGAAAAACACGAGCTCCGCGTCTGCTTTCATTTTGATTCAACGACTACTACTACTACTACTACTACTACTACTACTACTACTACTACTACTACTACTATTATTATTATTATTATTATTATTATTATTATTATTATTATTATTATTATTATTATTATTATTATTATTATTATCATCGTCATCATCATCCTCATTATTATTATAATCATTATTATTATAACTCCAACAATACTATAATAATAATAATAATAATAATAATAATAATAATAATAATAATAATAATAATAATAATAATAATAATAATAATAATAATAATAATAATACACATTTATATAGCGCTCATTCTCGTGTAAAACACAAGCTCTGGGCACTTCACAATATAAATATCAATTTTAAGTGAACAAAATAAAATAATAATAATAATTCATAGCCAAATCAAGGATTCATAGAGTCAATAAAAACAAATACAGTAAAAACGTGTCTTGAGATTCTTTTTAAAGGTAGGTAAAGACTTGCACTCCCTCAGACCACGAGGTCGTTCATTCCAAATCTTGGGGCCGAAACAAGCAAACGATCTATCACCAAATTTTGTTCATTATCTTTTTTCCGAAATATTCGTTTGGTCATTACATGATCTTAAAGTGTAATTTTCAAATTTACACATGACCACGTAATCTGTGAGATATGCCGGTGCTATACCAGTCAAACACTTAAAAACAAGACACGCTGCTTTGTAATATGTGCGCTTTTCAATGGGCAAACCAGCGGAGAGAGGCCAACAAAGGGGTTGCATGATCAAATTTTTTTTTGCCAATAACTAATCTTGAGCACTGTTTTGCAGTAGTTGTAATTGTTGAATAGAAGCCTGAGGCAAGTTGACAAGCAGGGAGTTACAATAATCTAGTTTCGAAAAAATGAGGGAAACAACCAATGTTTTACATGTTCCAATTGCAATATACTGACGGATCGAACTGATTTTCTTCAATTGAAAGTATAAAGATTTACAGAGAGCAGAAATGTGTACTACTACTACTACTAATACTACTACTACTACTACTACTACTACTACTACTACTACTACTACTACTACTACTTAAAAAAACAAAATTTAAATAACAATTTAAAAAAACAAAACAAATATAAAAAATTTTAATGTAATAAAATTGAAAAATAGATAAATAAAAACAAAATGTCTACAACACGTGGGGTTCCCAAGCGGTCACCAAACTAAGTACTAACCACGCCTGACGTTGCTTGACTTCGGTGATCGGACGAGAACCGGTATTTTCAACGTAGTATGGTCGTAGACAACTAGTGTCGAAAATAGAATTTAATATAATATCAAAACACGATTGCTAATTTATATAATGATGAAGATAGTTTAGAAATGTATAATATTGTTAGTTGTATTCGTCTGTTGCTGGAGAATTTAAAATGGCGATGGCCCATCTTGAAAGCGACATGAGACACTTCACCGGAAGCGAGGACGAGAGACGCATGCGCAAAACCAGGATGACGTTCTCTCTGTATGGGCATGTAACCAAACCTAATCACTCAGTTGTAAACGGTCGACATAATAATTAGTTTACACTTTCAAGTACAAATTTTGATAGTTCACTCTTTTTTTTTTTTTTTTTGAGTATATTCAAATAGTTCAAGAACTAAGAAATATTATTTTAAAACGTTTGGTCGCCAATTAACCAAATTAATATAAGGAACCGAAATTAAAAGAACAGAATCAATTATTGCGAATTCAACGGCAATCTACCAAGGCAGAAAAATAATATTTTTGTTTGAAATCCTTATCTAACCAATGGCCCCCACTAGCAGGGGCTGGAAATCCATATATATATATATATATATATATATATATATATATATATATATATATATATATATATATATATATATATATATATATATATATATATATATATATATATTCATGGAGATCCTTGGGCTTCGAGTTGAGTCCCGAGGTGGCTCCAATTCAAGGCAAAATATTGAGCACGACGATTTCATTTATGCCATTAAAATAAATCATTACGACTCTGTTTATCAATGAATATGACTGAAAGTTGGCACACAATTAGTAAAGACGTGATTTTAGATTATGTTAAACGGCAAAAGAATCGTGAGATCACGTTAAAAATAGATGTTTGCCCTTTTGAGTGGAATATTTTTAAAACTACCAGGAGGGGAGATTTTGCCTAATAAGGTTATATATCTATGCACATTTCTTCTATTTATGTTTCAAATTTCATATGATGTACTTTTCACGTATCATCACAAAACATCAACCCTATTTGCGCTTCAATGAGTGAGAAGAGGAGACAGCCATTTTGCCCTGACTTCGGACAGAGATGCATATTATTATACGAGATGGAAGTCGGTTTGTGCGAATTCAATCGCTCGAGGGGGCGGGGACATAAACTCCTCGAAACTGGGGAGAAGTTGACAGGTTTTTCCACCAGCAAGAGGAGGCACTGGGTGGCAATCAACCAGGGGCGTGGCTCTATTGGTTCAAATGGTGCCTGGCACCACATCCATGTTTTAAAAATGGATAACAGCATTTTTAAAAATATATAAAACTGAGAAATGGTATATATCGCCTTTTATCAACAGTGCGAAACAGACTCCCTTTCTGTCACAACGCCTTCTACCCACGCTTTTCTTCCGATTCACACAGTCCGTTGATGACTGTCGTCAGCGACTGTGTACTATGGCTGAGCGAGTGACTGGATTTCCCCACTCAAACGATTCCAAGGAGCGGATCTTTGCTGGCTCCATTTAAGGCTATTACTATAATGTACTATAATGTTGCCACATTGAATACTGGCTCGAATTTTTACCATCTTCACATACCAGAAAAAACCCGCCTCAGGTGCCGAGGAATTTTTGCTCCAACTCTGTTGGACTGGGGG
>NC_088363.1:91782862-91828534 GCF_034508935.2 Berghia stephanieae
TTGGTTGGTTTTAAGGACAAGTGGATTATTTGAATGGCGTTTTAAGCTCTAATAGACTTCTTTTAATTAAATATTGTTTTTGTTTTTTTTAATTTTACGTTAAAAAGGATTAATATAAAACACTAAAATTGTGAGGTTAACAAAACTTGGCTTGGATATTTTAGAATAAGTCATAATAAGTGAATGTATGAGTTTTATAAAATGATGGTTTAGCCCACTTGTCCAGAATAACCCCTATTTAGATCCTCCCTTTTCTCCACCTTCCCGTTTAAAGATGTCATTGAAAAGAATAAAAAAGCACCTAAAATTATTGGATAATAGTCATAGTAAATATTAGTACCATTTAAATGCCTTTTCCCCCCCCCTCCCCCTCCCCCCCTTTTTTTTTTGTTTCTTTGTTTATTATGCTTAATGTTATCTTTTTTTTTTTGCGCGGAAAGTTGAACAGTAACTTCTTCAAAACTTATTATTGCACATGTAAGTTTAAACACTGCTATAATTACATAATTACAAAGTCATGACATTTCAAGACAAGATAATAGGAAATCCACTAAACTGAGGGAACAAAAAAAAACTCCTTTCCAATTTATCTTCTCCCCATTACTAACACTGTAATATTTCACGTGGTTAGAACCGATATTGAGGTATTTACCTGACAACTTCAATCAAAAAGAACAGTATTAAAATCAAATATCAAATATTTAACAAGGAAAAATAAACTTAATAAAAAAGTCAAAATCAGAAGTTAGAACACTGACCAAGCTTGATATTGCACTTTCATTTAGCGTGTACATGTGTGTGTGTTTCTTTGTGTGAATGTTTGTTCGCTAAGCATGCCAGTGTGTGTGTTTATGTATGTATGTTAGAACATGATTTAATATAAAAAAAAACCAATATGCACATACACACCTTTTTAAAAAACAAACCAACCAACGACAACATACATCATCTATGGTTTGTTTCTTTGTAGTTGTTTTTTTTTTTTATCGAGAGAGAAAATCTAATGAAATGGCCCGGATGAAATAAAATAGTGACTCAATACAAGGAGTAATTCTGGTCATGTAGAGTTGCATTACGTAATAATAAGGATGCTATCTAATAGTGGTTCAGTTAAAGCATGGGAGATTGACATAATAATTATATATAACAATACAGTGGTATGTAAGTCAATGGTAAAGTCAGGCAAGGTATGATACATATAAACAAACAGTGTATAAAATATTGGTAAATACATCATATAAAATGGGTAGAACAGGTAATTATTGGGGGAAAAAAAATCCAAATGTATCACCATGATAAAAAATAAAATTTGATTCAAGACTTGAAAGCGAGCAAATTCTATCATTAAGTAGAATCTAACACAACGATGAAACTAACAACTTATTATTACAATGGTGAGTGAAAAGAGGATAATGAACGTCCGCCATAAAAATGTATTTGATCCGAGAGTTTGGCAATGGTGAAAAAAATGAATGCGACTTCTTAACATTAAAGACGGTTACCATAATATTGTAACCAAATATATGTATGGAAATAAATATTGTATAAAATGATGATTAAATTTAAATATTGTGATATGTTGACATCTCCTTCGTGTAAGTATGTGAATGTGATTAAATACTTGTGTATCATCAACTGTAAGTAAAATATTGAGTTTTGACGAATTAAAAATAAGACATAGAAGCACCTCCCCTTACATCGTTTGTTTTGTTTTTAAGCGTTTTACGGCGCTTGCAACACATTAAGGTCATATCAGCGCCACCCCCTAATATTAAAAAAGGCTGTAAATAATGTTCTTACCATATCCCTAAATTAAACAAGAAGTGAGGCCATGGCAATATAATAAAAATGTTTATAAAATTTAAAATTAGCCCCTTCGCATGACACGTTACCAAGTCATTCACAGAATAACGTATTGAACAATTGCAAGATGTCAACAAGGGTTGTGTTGCCCAAGTGAGCACATTGGAATAAAAATACCTTGTCCAAGGAACAAAAAAAATTGATATTCGTAATGAAGCTGAAACATGCAAAAAGAGGTCAGAGCTGTACTTTACTCATTCGGACCCTGCAGTCCTTGCATTACAGTAATAGTATATGAATGGCAATCTGTGTTAACGTCTAATATGACCCAATACAAATGGGCACACTAATCATGACATACTAAAGAGAGAGTATAAAACCACAATAACAGTCAATGTTGATTTAACTATGGCAATAAAAGTTGTTCAGGACGTAACAAATTTAGCCCACAAGAGATTGGTCATGAAAGCGGCTTTTACTTCCAGTAATAAAAACAAAAGTTAAAAAAAAAAAAAAAATTGAAAAAGAGAAGGAAAAAAAACAACCAAACCCCAGAAGAACCCAATGCAATGTAAACCAAGTAAGCACCAAGGATGAATTTGATAAAACAATTAGGAATCCCATCCATCAACAATTGATATTCAATGACATTGAATTGACAACAGTTCTCCAGATTAGCATTATAAATAGAGTAAAGTTTATTTTAAAATTTTGGTAACTTCGCAATCTCTACTTGCCAATGTTTAAAATTGAAGCATGCATACATCTATTTTTAAAGCATTTTAAAAGTAGTTTGTGTTTCATTGGGGAAAAGAAATGGCTTGAAATCTTGCATCCCAGATTGATACATATTTTCATCATGAAGTTTTTATTACCACTACAGAGTATAGCGCCTAATTGGTTTCTGAATTGTTCAGACAAAGTAATATAGAACCTAACATTTACTTTTTTCTTTTTTTCTCAGTATGCTAAGTCATTGATATTTTTTTCTCTTTATTGAAGATATAACCATAATACACTGTGGCATTCCGAAAACATTTTAAAACACGCTCTGACCATATTTTGGTATAAAAAATTCTCAATTGAATGTCTTCTAAAAAGCAAAAACAAAATTCAATTTTGTGATCTTTTGTGATCAAAATGGAATTAAGACTTGTAAATGATGACTAAATTACGAATTATAAATTGTATGAAGCTAATGGGTTACGATGAAATGTTTTTGTTGGTGTTAATTGCATTTAACAAATACATTGAGAAATACCCATGGAATGATCAATTTGGAAAGAGACATGAAACAAGAGGATATAGGAGGGAATTTAAAACACGAATATGAAGCCAAAAACGAAACAAATATAATAATTATCTGAGATTAACGTTTTATTTTGATTTTTTTTTGGGACAAAATAATGATACGAGTTATCAAGTATAAATTCTAAAATGAAGAGTGAAATTGATGTTAAAAAAAAACAAACTAGGTACCTACATTTTAAGCAATAAAATGTTGTTTTTTTTTTTGAAGAATGCTCCTTACTTTTCGAATATCAATATTCCAACAACAAAAAACGGATTACTTATTCTTAGTAATGGACTGCTCCTGCCTTGGTTCTATGAATTCAAAAATAAAACAAATAGATCATTTTGAAGCATACTGAATGGGACAATGGGGAAAACAATTGACTACACAATAAGCTGAGCTCGTTTCAACTGATTTCAAAGCTAATTTAAAACTTCATCAGTATGAAATGGTTAATATTTATTTCATATCTGAGTTGTAGGTTTCTTTATATTAATAATAATATATGCCAAATCATTAAAGGTTACATTAATGGGAACAGAGAGGAGCTTTTTTGGGTGCATTTCCCTCTTCCCAATAACCGATTTCACTTAACTTTTCAAATTTCTAACATGGAGCGTTAAAAGAATATTTTGACTATGATTGATTGGAGGTTTTGAAAGCGTGTTATTTTTTATGATGATTGCACTGTGCGTGAGGTATAATCTATGGAAGCTTGACGAGTTCATATATGTGAACATGAGAGAGAGAGAGAGAGAGAGAGAGAGAGAGAGAGAGAGAGAGAGAGAGAGAGAGAGAGACAGAGAGAGAGAGAGAGAGAGAGAGGGGGGGGGAGGGTTGAATGAAGTGACAGATAGATAATGGTGATGTTGTCTTTATTCACATTGACAATACGAGATGAAATTCGAAACTCAGCCTTGATGACTATATCTATTTAATCATTGACTTGCAGATACTCTACTTTTAATTTTAAGATCATTGACCGGGTGATGATCTAATCACTATGTTATTATGTGTTGATATCTGAAGAGATCTTTGATTTATAAAGGAACGTCAGATGCAATGTGAATGTCAATGCACAGAGATGAATACAAATCAGTGAATACAGTAAGCAATGTTCACATGAACACGAGTATTATAGAATCCTCAGGGTATGACACCAAAAAGACATGGAGCAGACCTGCCAACTGGAAATTTTAAAAATTCGTCGTTTTCACAGAGAAGAAATAGAATTAATTTTACAAGTTCATATTTTACCCTAAGCAGTATTAAATATGCCTTTTAAGAAATCTTAATAGATGCTTTCTTGCACCAAACTTTTCTTTTAACACATTGTATTGAATAAAACATGTCTATTTATTTCTGCTGTTGAAGCAAAAAAAAATTTGAATTTTTACGAATTTTTGGTAGACAGGTCTGCATAAAGGTATAAATTGTATCACCGTTGGGTATAGAGGATATTAGGGCCAGAGATAAAACATTTATTTTTGTTAAAAAATGCATGGCAACCATCATCCAATCAAATCAGCCCTCAAGGTCGTGTCATCTTCACTCAGTTTCCAACGTAACATCTTTCTAACAATCTTAAGAAACAATAACAAAGTATAGCATGGTTATGGTGTTCACTCTTGAGTGAGCGACTGGCCTAATAAGCATCTTTGACGTGCAATGCACAAAATAAATTCATATAATGGACATTAAAATCCAGGATGTGAAACAAATATTAGAAAATTGGCACTATGCCAGAAACCATGAAAATATATGACTGTACCATAACCTTTGAGGGTAGTACTGAGATTAGCACAGTCAGTTGATTTACAAGAAGAAAGAAAAAGATCAACTCCATCTTGATCGAAAAATTATTTTCATCACAGCTTCAATTGGTTTGTCAAAATTTACAATAATTCGTCAACTCCTTCAAACAAAAGCTTATCTTGAAAGCATAATTGTGTGCCCGTTAAAACAAAATTATTTTTTTCAAAATGTGCCATTTAAAATGTTGATATAGACAATGAAATAATATACAGCGTGGCTATGCGGTACGGTCCTTGCTTCGTACCCAAAAGGTACCGAGTTCGATCACCCGCTGCTGCGCTGTGTGGCCTTGAATACGTCACCTCACCCTAGCTCAATCCTGGGTTATTCCAGTTTCCCCTTGGAATAAACCCTAGAAACATATTTCCCCTAAGGGATGAATAAAGGAAATTTTATTTTATACCTACACCATTTTATCGCTTTTTCCACTTTATATATTTTCATTTCAACTGGAGTTTATAATTACAAACCCCCCCCCCCCCCCATCTCTTCCTTTAAGCACGAATGATAATCAATCACATAAATTTCATGGACTAATAATGCAATTGTGCACATTTAACTTATAATAATAACATTTCAAGTTTGCAAATCTGATATGCTTTGAAAAGGCAATATTCATCAAAATAGTCTAAAAATGTAAAACCCTTTTATTCAAAAATAATTTTCAAATAAAATACAAATCCGTAGCATTAAAAAAAAATGAGTACAGCTTTGATAAATTTGGACATTATCTTCAATCGGAAAAACTTGCTCTTATTCCTTATATTTCTACACTGTTCATGTTCCCAATAAATGAAAAGCCTTAATTTAAAGCAAAAAATTGTTGATTTCAAATGAAAGACATCTCAATCAGAATGCATTGTGGACATTTCTGTCACAAACTCCAACAGCCTCGTCATCTTCCTCTCCATTCCATCATGCTGATGTCATGTGTACCCATTATTACTTGGGTGAGGTGAGGTTTGTCACAGAGCCCCACACACACTGGATGCTTTGTTTAATGCTGCTTCGAAGACTCTGTTACATGAGAAAAAAAAATATAATCAATAAAGAAAAGATGGATGAGAGATAATTATAGTAATCTTAGATAATAATGAGACTTGCATCTTTTTATTTAACCATACTCTAGTGTATCAAATAGAAATGGTTGGACCATGGTAACTCAAACATCTGACATTTGTAGAGAGATGCATGAACTGTGAGACAGCTCTCTACAAATATCAAATGTTTGAGTTACCATCGTCTAATCAAAAATGTGAGGACGTAATATCATTCTTTTACTACCAACCACTGAATCAAAATTCTGACCAATAAATCGGATAGCAAAAGCAGATGTATTCTTAGTGCAAAACAATAGATGGATAGAAGAGTGCAGGAATAAACCAGATGATGAAATCAAGGTCGTTTATCATTAATGAAATTTATATAATGGAAAATAATTAATTCGGCTTGAGTTATTTATTTCTCTTTCTTTGAGAATGCACACATAATCTATTATAAAGGTATGTACTTATTTGCAAGTCTGATAACTGAACATAATTCATTGACTTATCATTTTCAGATCATTTTTTTTTTAAACATGACCTTATATTTTATATATAGAACAAAATCTACTAAGGTTGTCCAGTGCTTTACATGGGGATTGTCAGAATGAGGAAATAAATATCAACAGATAGTTTAAAACAAAGAGAACAAAACAATGTCTCTTGAAATTAAAGGGAAGGGAAAAGATATAATGATTCAAGATAATTTAATTTACAAGTTCTAGCTAAAACATTTGAGTGCTGAATCATCTGCAAGAGATAATAATGAGAATGAAAAAGATTGATCCAGAGCTGATGACAATGTATTCGTAAGGATACAAATTCAGGAGGTCATCATCGTCATTGAACTTCTGATTCATTTGAATATTTCATTTTGCATGATAACTCGTCTCTTTAGTCTTTGCTGCCTACTTTACTGACATTTAGGAATGTAGTCTTTGCCATATACTTCACCAACTTTTCTCATCTCATGTAGTTCCATATCTGAAGCAGACGTCGGAGGTCATCTTCCGCCAAGCTGATCTATCTCTTGCCAATTCTATTAAAGCAGCGCCACCTTTCTCAGCTTCATCTGTCCAAGTTCTTATCCCTTTCAAATACGTTATTCTTTGTCTTCCTCTTATTCTTTTTCCATTCATCTTTCCAGTCAAGGCGAGTATTTCCAAACCAGGGTGGCGGATAATGTGTCCTAAAAATTCCATTTGGCGTTTGATGATTTTTGTTATCAGTGATCTTTTTCTGTTTGCCATTTCTAAAATTTCTTCATTTCTTTTCCTTTCCATCCATGACACCCTCATTATTCTTCTGTAAAACCACATTTCCACTGCCTCCAGTCTTTTAACCATGGTCTTGTTTATGGTCCAGCTCTCACAACCATATAGCAGCACAGACAGTACATAGCAATCCAGGACTTTGATTTTTGTTTTCATGCTAATATTCCTGTTTTTCATAATTGTATGCAGCTGGTTGAATGCATTCTTCGCCATACCTATTCTTTTCTTTATTTCACAATCTGATTTTCCATTGGATGTTACATTGAAGCCTAAATATTTGAAACATTCAACTTGTTGTATTGTTTGTCCTCTGCTTGTTATTACACAGGCTGGTGGGTTATTATTTTTAGATACCGTCATACATTCTGTTTTAGATATATTCAGTTCCAGTCCCATATTTTCACTACTCCTGACTACAACATCCAGTAATTCTTGTAGTTCATGTTCAGATTCTGCCAGTAGAACCGTATCATCTGCATACCTCAGATTTGTTACATTCTTTCCTCCAATACACACCCCTTCTTATGTTCGATATCTCTTAATATCATTTCACTATAGAGGTTGAATAAATCTGGAGACAAAACACACCCCTGCCTAACTCCTCTTCTAATAGGTGTAAAACTGCTTAGTTCGTTGTCAACACGCATTGCTGCTTCTTGTTCCCAGTACAAATTCCGTAATATTCTTAAATCTTTACCATCAATGTCCAAGGATGATAGAATTTTGAATAGTTTTTCGTGTTGTACTTTATCAAAGGCTTTTGAATAGTCGATGAAACACATATACAGATCTTTATTTACTTCAATACATCTTTCCATCAGCATTGATAATGTGAATATTCCATTTCTGGTACCCTTGTCCTCAACAAAACCAAATTGCATCTCCCCAATTTCAGGTCGTATTTTATTTCTTATTCTTAATAAAATTATCTTCAAAAGAATTTTTGTGAGGTGGCTCATTAGGCTAATAGTTCTGTGTTGTTCACAATCAACTGCCCCTGGCTTTTTGGTAGTGCTATAAAAATGGATCGTTTCATATCAGTTGGCATTTTTCCTGTGTCATACACTTGATTTAGAAGGTTTGTGATGAATTCAATCCCCCATTCACCCAGGCCAGTCAAGGCTTCAATTGTTATGGCATCAGGTCCTGCAGCTTTTCCATTTTTCATGCTTTTCATGACGTTCCTAACTTCATCTTTCATTATAGAAGGCCCTTCCAGTTCTTTTATCATAGGCATTTCTCCTCGATTATCAAAAAAAAGTTCTTCAATATATTCTGACCATCTGTTTAGAATGCAGTCTTTGTCCATGATGGTGTTTCCACGCTTGTCTTTGATGCATCCACTTTTAGCACCTGATTTAGTTTTGTTTGTCACTTCTTTGATTTTCTGATGGAAGAATTTGCCATTTTTTTCTTTGCAGGACATTATATAGTGACATTGTTCATTTATCCAGTCTTCTTTAGCTTCGTTGCATTTTCTTTTTATCTGCCTGTTCAGAGTCTTGTATTTTTCTTCCTGATTTTTGGCCTTTCTTCTCTCATTCATTAATTCTAATATCTCTGGAGTAATCCATTTCTTCTTCTGCAACTTAAGTGTGGTTGGAACATTTTCTTCTAATGATGCAGCAACACGTGCACGTCTCATTGAACCAAACGTCCATTCCATTCAGTCTAGATCACGTGTTAGGCATCCTTTTTTTTTTTTTTTTTTTTTTTTTTTAAAGATAACTCTCTATTGCAGCGTCTATAATTACTTATGGCCAGGAATTCACTCCCACTCGAGTCCAGTTTGTATATATAGGGCTTCATACAAGGAATCAACCCCTGTCCAGGGTTTATGATTATTTACTGACCATATAGTTGGAGCCATATGAAGAAACAATTTTACTTGTTTTATTTTCACCAACTTTTATGATGTTAAAATAAAACAAGTAAAATTGTTTCTTCATATGGCTCCAACTATATGGTCAGTAAATAATCATAAACCCTGGACAGGGGTTGATTCCTTGTATGAAGCCCTATATATACAAACTGGACTCGAGTGGGAGTGAATTCCTGGCCATAAGTAATTATAGACGCTGCAATAGAGAGTTATCTTTAAAAAAAAAGGATGCCTAACACGTGATCTAGACTGAATGGAATGGACGTTTGGTTCAATGAGACGTGCACGGGGAATAAATTAAGCATTGTGAGGAGTAAAAAGCATTGTGGAATTATGGAAGTATTATTTTTAGATATGTATTAATTTTTTTTCATGGATCCAAAGTTGTCAGAAAATGGCATGTTTTTTGGGTTTTTTTTTTTTTTCTTAATATTTTCATTTTCATTATCTTGTTTTTTTTTTTTTTTTACTTTGTCATATGTAAAGTCATGAGAGATATCAAAATACCATGCCACAAAAAAAAAAAAATAGAAAATAGAAAAATATAGTTGAAAATTAAGCGTCAAGCAAATGAGTGAGTGAATAACAATAAATGGAAGATTTTTAAAATGAAAAGATCGTCTTCTTAGGATAGAAAACCATTTGGATTTCTATATACTTGAGATTCAACAATATGTATATATTAATGGCTAAAAATATTTTCAAAATTGAAAGAGAGTGAATATATATACCACAGATTGATACGAAAAAAAGATAGATGAGAGAGAGAGAGATAGATAAATAGAGAGAGAGAGAGAGAGAGAGAGAGAGAGAGAGAGAGAGAGAGAGAGAGAGAGAGAGAGAGAGAGAGAGAGAGGGGGGATGGAGCAGAAAGGGAGGGATGGAGAAAGAGACAGAGAAGGGGGGGGGAAGGGACAGGGGGAGAGAGAGAGAGAGAGAGAGAGAGAGAGAGAGAGAGAGAGAGAGAGAGAGAGAGAGAGAGAGAGAGAGAGAGAGAGAGAGAGAGAGAGAGAGAGAGAGAGAGAGAGACTAAGTCTATAAAAACACGTATAGAGACTCTGCATGAAAACAATGACTGTGATTTCATAATAATTCCACCGAGTTAGTAAATTAAAAAGGTAGAAATGAAAAAAGAAATGAAGGCTAGGGGTAAACAATGTGAAAGTGAAATGTCGACCCAACTCAGCATTTATTTACATCAAATTATCACACAGCAGCCAATGATGATTAGCATTGGCAAAGAGAGATGATTCATCTGATGACAAAATACTCTATGACATTCTTTATAAAATTATTTTTTTTTAAATTAAAAAAATTCCATTTATTCATCCCACAGGGGAAATTTTTTTTCTAGCGTCTATTCCAAGGGATGACTGGAAAAACCCAGGCGTCAGCCGCATTGCAGCGCCGCAAATTGAGCTAGTGCGGGGTGACTTGCTCAAGGCCACACAGCGCAGTTGCGGGTGATCGAACTCGGTACTTTTCGGGTATGAAGCAAAGACCGTACCGCTGAGCCACGCTGAATGCCAGTAACCTTCATCCCAACTTAATCCTCACTTCTCACAATATTATTAAATGTGTGTACTGTTGGTCAAACTGCTCTGTCTTTTTGGATTTTTTAAAAATATACATTTTCTTATGGGAAGCACAGTTAGGGTATACGTTTATTGAGGAATCCATATTTATTTAGAATAGGTAACTGAAAAAGTAAAGTAATTTCTTAACTTCCAAAGTAACACAAATCAAATGTTCAGAAAATTTCAAAAGAACAAAACGAAAAGAAGCCAACATTTGCTTGATGAATTTAAAGGAGACGAATAAAAACGAAAATGATTACAAATAATATTTAATCTGAGTGTCTTCTTTACAGATACGAACAGGAGGGAGTTTGCAAAAGGAGCAAATAAATAGTGAATGTTGATTTTTAAAAAAAAACGTTCTTGTCCTGCGTCACGCCATCTGCGGCAGAAGCAAAAGCGAAGTAAAATGATTTAATTCAAAGCTGAGCGAAAAATTGTAACCATTTGATATACATACTTGTCTCTGGTTGCGCTGGAAAAGCAGATTTTAAAGATAGAAATAGAAATAAAGAATCTTCAAATTAGTGAGGGAAAATATTGAATGAAGAATTAAGTCTCATTTATTATCTAGATGACAGGGCAAAACTTGAGCATTTATAGAGAGCAATATCCACTAAACATGCTCAAAGTGCTTTACTAGGGGTTCCTAGCCAACAGCAACACTTAATATATATATAGGCCGAGACATGACACCTGTTAGGCGATAAATCAAATGTTAACTCTACAAGATAACACTATTTTTATTTGACAGATAAAGAGAAAAAATCTATTTCTTTAATTCTATTTCATTTATACACAAAAACGTATAATCGATGAATGGCAGACTACAGAATTTAAATATGATCCACTTCTAAGAAAGAATAACAAAAATGCTAGAGTCAGATTGTAAATGACGTCATCTAGATGATTACACTATATTTAATGACATCTAGATTATTTCACTATATTCAGCAGGCACGAGAGACAAACTTCAAAATAGGAGTAGTAGTTTCTGAAATTCCCCATTTTTTTCATTCTTGCATGTAATATGAAAAAAACTAAATTCATAATAAAAAATTGAAAAGTTTAATAAAAACACTTGTATTGTAATGAAAAGTTGAGGAAATGTGAATATAATGAGAGAACACCAAATCAGACTAATGTGAAAGGAACGTGAACTCCTGTTGTGACAGCAGCTTCTGGTGGTTGACACAACAATTATAGGCCTTTTGATCTACAGATTTTAAAGCCAATTGGCAAGTCACACAAGTAAATTAATGAAGGATATCATCACTTTTTGTTTTGAGAATTTCAATCCAAAGTGAAACAGTAAAGTATAAAAATATTTTAGTCCTCCTAACAATAATTTTTTTTTTTTTAATTAGAAAAATAAAATCAAAAGAAAAAGAACAACACTCAATTATTATCTTAAACTAGGGGGGACGGTGTTTATTGACATTACACAAAAAATCGAATGGGAATACTTAAACATCAAAAGCAATATGGCCTTCAAGGGTTGACCTACAGCAGAGAGTTCAATTTTACTTTAACTTGACATTGTCTGACTGCGTTCATCAAAGCATCAGTGTTACTGCTCTCTTGCTGAGAACCACATAGTGTGTAGTTGTAACGGTTATAACCAGATAAATAATAATTCTAACATTGACTGTTCACTGTCATAAACACAGGATGCCAATTACTGCTCTCTTGTGAAACATAGTGTGTAGTTGTAACGGTTATAACCAGATAAATAATAATTCCTAACATTGTCTTACTGTGTCCACCAAAGGAACAATAACAACAGAAGGCCCAAGGATAAGCACCACAGTTACTGCTCTCTTGGTGATAACTGTATAGTACGTGGTTATAACCAGAAAAATTATGATGGTATTACAATCTTATAGAAAATAGTATCTGTTAAGGGAGGTTTGACTATGACCATTTAAATTTCTATGTTTAGCAAAAGAGAGCGAGTAGATCAAAGAGAGAAAAAGTAAATAAATACCACTCAGAAGCGTTTACAAAACATAAAATGATAGTCTTAAAAGCATTCTTGGAAGGTGTTAGCATTGTTCATATATATATAATATGTGACCCATCCCATCTATCTAGTATTATGTTGGAATGAATCCGATAAAACAATCTTGAGTTTAAAGTCAAAATGGTCAGACTTCAGGAAATTTAATTTTCTGGTAAAGAAACAAAACTGACTCAAACAATAAATGTATTTATTTGAACTCAAATGGAAGACTTAAAATTGAATTCTATGTAACGATGACTACTTGACATAATACCCTTTAGAGATGGCTGGTCACATTTTGGTGGCTAATTTGTTAAATAACTTGTCTAGCCCAATTATTTACACTCTTAACAAAAAAACAATAAAAAAAAAACCAACCAACCACATCAACAGCATTCAGTTTTGGAATATGTTTTACAGGACACGTGCATCTTACTAGTTTTTCATTTGTTCATGACAAACACTTACTTAAGAGCAACCATTTTCTTTTTTTCAAAAAGGGAAATAAATTTAAGAGTTTCACTTACAGAATAATTAACACATTAATTGGTTTGGCTTGACATCAAGAATTCTCCGGATTCTTTCCCTTGAACAGACTTCGCACACCATTGAAAGCACTAGTTTTGACTTCCTTCAATCCTTGAACTCCAGCTTTGACCCCTGAACTTATGAACTCTCCTATGCTCTACTCAAAGCAAACAAAGTTGGTAACAGTCAAGGGGACGAAATGACAACATCCAATATGGAAAAGGAAATAAAATAAAATTAAAACAAAATATAACCAAGTAAAACACACATGAATATCAATTTAAAAACAATAATAATCAAGAGTTGAAAAGTGATTCTGATGTGTTGATCAACAAAACATTAAGGGTATTGTGAAAAACAAATAACATACATGAAAATAAATGTGTCTTGAAAAGACATTTAAAGAACAAAATAAAAATAAATCACATCGAAATGAATGAAATTTGAAACAATAATGCGGTACCAATTGCATTTCCAGTTTGTTTTTTTACGAAATGACACACGAGAGGGTGAATGAATATGAATAAAATTTGAAGGCGATAAAAAATAGAATGTGATGTCTGACATAGTTTATTACAGCTTTTGTCGTTAGATATCAATATTAAAGATTTTCTCACTGGAATTTACAGAAAAACATTTTCTTTTAATGAACAAAAATAAACCTCTTTTATTATTCAAAATTTAATGTAGATTGAAATAAAAATGTTATTGTTCCTACTAAAAGTAGTTAATTCATTATTTAATTTACTGAAATATAGATTTCTTCGAATTTACTATACACAATAATTTTAAACAATCTAATGTTTATATGGATTTTGAAAATGTATAAATTATTTTGATGATGGCGGTACAGTCATCTGTCTATTTAAACCCTTGTGTTTTTTCTCATTTTCAAACACCCGGTTATTACATAATTCAATCAAACCCGGATAGTTTAATTGTCAATTCAAAATTATTGCAACAAAAATATAATGAAGGAATAAATGAAAAAATAAAATTCACATTCATATAATAGAAATGAATTAATAATTAATATTACAGATAGATAAATAAATAAAAAAATATATAGATGTGAAATAAAATATACAGTCATTGATATAAAAACTATACCCGGTAGCTATACATAAAACTCCCACGCACCCCCCCCCCCACCCCCCCCAAAAAAAAATGTAAAAAATCAATAAATATAAAAGTTACTGAGCTCCATGGACACCCATTTCTGTTAATCTACAGGGTGTTCATAAAGTCTTTCTTTGATTTTTATTATTCCTTAACCATTATAGATATTCTCATCTGGTTTTCACCATCTTCTACAGACAAGCCAAGCCATACATGTATGCCAGTAGCCATAGACCCCCAATACATCACCACATTTACCAACATTAATTAACAAGACCTCGTTTTTCTCTCCTTCTCTGTCGGAATAGCAACAGTGCAACAAAAAAACAAACAAAACTCTTTGTGTAATGGGCCTGCACAAAAGAAAAATCGTAAAATGTTAGTCAACAACGTTTCACAGACCATTAATGGTTTGCCAAACTGGGCTATAAAATGTTGCGCTGCCTTAGATGATTTTGTTTCATGCAATCACATTATATCAAAATGGATTGTAAAATTCCTTATAACGACAGCAACAATTAAAAAATGACACTAATAATAATAATAATAATAATAATAATAATAATAATAATAATAATAATAATAATAATAATAATAATAATAATAATAATAATAATAAAAATAATAATAATAATGACAGCGAAGAGAAAACAATGATGTCTTTTAAGTTCATGTTCATTTTGCTAACTTTGGTGATGAAATGTGGGTCTATGGCCAATGGGAATAAATTGAAACTTTTTCCTAGAAAATTGTGAAAACCAGATGCAACTATCTATAATTGGACACCCTGTATAATATCGAACTTAAAATTTCAAGGTGAATAGCGATTCTGCCATTATTGTTTTGTCATAAATTATGAAGGAACTGAATAGAAAGACCTAAAAATTAAGTTTCATTTTACCCATTTACATAATTTTGAATATTGTCTACCACTATATAATATATTGTATCCTGTCAGATAACAGTTTGATATCCTATTTTTAAAATAATTCCAAATGTCGACAGTCATGCTTCAGTCATAGCACTTCTATAGATAGTTATCGATAATCAGATTTATTTTCTTCACGTAGAACTGGGGGAAAAATTTGAATACATCATTTCCTTATCAATGTGTCATATATAATCATGGCACATTTGTAGAATTCTGACAAAAGAAATATCTTAAACTCATTGTGATGATTCAACATTTGTCTTACAAGAATCTTATGGCAGAAGACCAAAGGGCTAAAGCTCAGGTCGTCGCTGGTTCAGATAAGTAAGTAAGTAAGTAAGTAAGTAAGTAAGTAAGTAAGTAAGTAAGTACAAGCATTTTATTTCTTTACCATTGTTTCCCCTTTCTTATACCTGCTTTTGTTCCGTATTTGGTAAATAGCTGAATTGATATTGATACATGATTTAGAAGATTTTAACAAACAATTTGACGGCAGAAAATGATTGACTGTTTCCGAGTTTGAATGGGTTGGATAATGAGATGTGTCAGAGACATCGAAAGCGAGTGACAAGAAAAGGCGAAAAGTCTGTTTGGTAAGATATTTTGTCTTTGGGTAAGTTTTTGGGTAACTATGTCTGGTGTCTCTTATCCTCAATGTCGGTAAAACCTAAGTGGCAGAAATTATTTTTCCTTTAAAAATCTTTAAAAAAAAAAAATTAATTGAAATATAATTTTAAAGCATAATATAACAAAAGACAAAGAATATACAACAACATTCAAGTAGGATAGCTAATTCTAGAAGTTGAATTTAAAACATAAATACATTTAAAAAGTTTGAATGTATAATAAAACATGGAACATGGACTAAATTTGGAGGAAATGTCGATATGTAATTGCCCACCTTTGCCTGAAGCCCTGATTTGTTTTGTTGTGGGTGAGCATCCATACATTTCTGGTAGCGCAGCTAGAAATAGAAATTAGAAAATATAAAAAATATATATAAGTTAATGGATTGTACAATTCCTTACAACAACAACAACAACAACAAAAACGACACTAATAATTAAAATATCTCATAATAATAATAATAATAATAATAATAATAATAATAATAATAATAATAATAATGATGATGATGATGATGATGATGATGATGATGATGATAATGATAATAATAATAATAATAATAATAATAAAACAATAATAATAGTAATAACAACAACAACAACAACAACAACAACAACACTAGTGATAAGAAAAAAAAACAAAAAGTAGATTGAGATAACTTTGAATCATTCAAAGCTTGACTTGGAGACGGTCCAAAACATCATTGTAAGGAAAAGGATTTAAAGGAAAAGGTCTCAATATCAAACAAACCTTGCAAGCAGCTTCAATGGTTTTACACAGTGGACCAGCACTGGGTTCACAGTGGAACACATGACACATAAACTTGTTCTGGGCTGTATGCATGATGAATGCTCCCAGCCTGTGAAGGATAACAATGTCAATATTAAAACCTCTCGAGCAATCGAACTAATTGGATTTTCACTTAAGATAAACTCAAGATATTTTAACATGGTTTAACTGATAAGCATTATAAGTAAAATTCATTATAATTAGAATATTTTAGCTTTATAAAATAAAGAGGAAAATTCGGTCAGAGAGCAAAAACAAAAATATAGTCTGTTTTTTGTTTTAATTGATGCATCTTACTTTCTAATGAAAACTACCATGAAAAATACAGCTCTCTGCAATACACAAATAAAAATAAGGACAATTTAACCAATTCAATAAACACTAAATAAATATAAAAATGTATTATTTATAATACAGAGAACTCAATAACAAGCAATTCTTCACAACTCCACACACTCAGTTGTTTAATATTTACCGGAAAACTAAATTGATTGTGAAGGAAAACAGAAACAAAAGTAATAGAGCCCCCAAAAAATAAATAAATAAATAAATAAAAGAGAAAGAGTAACAAAACAAAACCAAAAACAATCTTCTGGGGAACACAGAAAAAACAAAAAAAAAACAAGATATCATAGCATCCATGAAATAGCACAGTAATATTCTAACTTCAACTAATAACAACTTTGATTCGTATTCATGATTGAGGTTATAACGTTGGCAGAGTTTTCATTTCTATCACATAGAAAATTCAAATTAGAATCATGTCTGCAAATCTCACTGATATAAAAGCTTAGAAAAAGGCACAAAACAAACAATAAAAAGAAGGAAAAAAATAAATATAAAAATTTGAAGAAATAAATTAAATTAAAAAAAAAAACAACAAAAACTTTCTAAATGTATTTACTTGACATTGTCTGCAGCAATTCCCATGAAGGACAAGAACCTGACTCGGCATTCCTCTAGGATGGACTCACAATGCTGATGGAGAGAAAGGTTAATAGATTTTTTTAAAAATTGATGAACATATAATTTTATCATAATAATTGCTTCACCAATTGCTTTTGCTTATATCAATAAATAACAATGTGAAATTGAATGTAAGCTTCAATTTAATTACGAAAACAGATAAAATGGACGTTTCGGGGTTTCCCCTTTATCAACAAAACAGGATGA
Organism: Berghia stephanieae; assembly: GCF_034508935.2. Taxonomy (NCBI): domain Eukaryota; kingdom Metazoa; phylum Mollusca; class Gastropoda; order Nudibranchia; family Aeolidiidae; genus Berghia; species Berghia stephanieae. The sequence goes on from NC_088363.1 coordinate 91,800,720, forward strand.
ATGAAACTACAACATGATCTCCTTCTTCTGTAGTGTTTCATTCATCCTGTTTTGTTGATAAAGGGGAAACCCGAAACATCCATTTTATCTGTTTTCGTAATTAAGTTGAAGCTTACATTGAATTTCACATCGCTATTTATTTCTCGAGAACACCACTTAATTGTTTCTTCTCTAAACACCATCACTGGATAACACTTTGGTCTACAGTATAAAAAAACAACATCCATAATCCCCAGACAGGTGGTGAAAGAGCAACATAATAAAACACACGAGAAAGCTTTGTCTACATTTTGTTCTAATCTAGTATATTAAGGTGATAGTCAAATTGCAATCACCATGCAATATTCAATATATTATATATAGTTGTAAACTTATAAATCATCAAAATAGAAAATGTAATAAATGAATTTAGGGATGGAGGGGGGGGGGGGGGGGGGGGGGGGGGGAGTGAGATAAAGATAAGAATTCATTTCAAATCAAAAAAGTGAAAGCATGTCTGGCACTTGAGAAAAATTAAGTGGAAAAAAAAAATGAAAATAAAAGTATCTGCTGAGCCGCTGCCACTCACCCCACTTTCAATGATAGTAATGGTTGATGGAGCAATGGCTACATTGACAAAAATCCACTTTTCTGGAGGAATGCGATAGTAAAGATTCTGTATGGCCTCATTCATGACATCACGACCTGGGGATTACACATGATAACATAGGATCAATGGATGAATCTTATTCATTATTAATTCATTTAAGAAATACCACACTTCAAAAAGGGAAACTTGGCTACGCAGATTTACTTCAGTGTTATAGAATAATTCTTAAAAATCAAAGTCAAAACTTTTTAACTACATATCTACTATTACCTATTAGCAATGAAAAACGTACAATGGTAAGGATGCACTGTATATGTCCTAATCAACGCACATGCCCTAATAATCACACACATTCAAATTTCAAATTACTATTATTTTGTTGTTGTTGATGTCATTTCGAAGTTTTGAAAAAAAGCGAGACAAATGAAAATAAAACACTTGTAACAAAATGTTTGAGTTTTTTTCTAATTGTTATAGTATGCCTGCTGATGATTTGAACATTGTTATTGAAAGAATTAATACCACATTGCTAAGACACAATAAAAAAGGACATAGAAAACAATAAAAAACTTAATTATATTGGTATAAAAATCACCACGTGGTATAAAAATCACCACGTATGAATGAGTGCATAATAATTGCACGACATCTACCCCCCCCCCCCCTTCCTCTTTGATTTTCAAACACAGAGTGTGTTTATTAGGACATGTACGATATATGAATTTGCATATCTTAATTCTTAAGGGTTTAAGAGCAGGTTTGACATAAGCTACGCGTCAACTTGTGAGATTTGCACTGAATCATTAATGATTAACGAATATAAACCCAAAAACACTGGTGCAGAAGACAATACAATGGATTTCAGATTCTGACATCAAACATAAACTCTTCAATACCCATAAAACTAAAACTAAACAAAAATTATGCACATTTGGGGGGGGGGGGGGGGGGGGCATTTCCATGATTTAATTTTCATTTGCTTCATGACGCTGCAACTTTTGTTCCTATCAGGCCAAATCTACTGATACATAATGACGAAATGGAAAGCAGTAAATGTTATCTTTAATAACATAAGACCAGTGTCCTTATATATAACTGCAATAGATCAATCAGACTAACATGCAGACAGTCCAGAATCTGTTGTGATGTGAAATAATAAATAACACAATGTCAGTGTAAACCCATCTTTTTATCTAAATGCTCACACAGGCTGTTTTCTTAAAGACAAAAGCATTGTAACCCCCCTTGTCTGTATCCCGAATATGAATATCGACTGCTTGACGAGTCAGTCCATACAAAGTAATTCGTCCTATGCAAACATGCTTGTTCATTGTAATCGTGTTAAGACAAAATAGAGTGTTTATATAAAAACAATATCATAGTTGGTTCTTGACTTATTATTATTGTTATTATTATTATTAATGTTGTTGTTATTGTTATTATTATTATTATTATTATTATTATTATTATTATTATTATCTCATTACCTTTTCCTTTCTCTGCTTCAAGGGTACATTTGCTACAAACACTATATGGAGCTGATTTCAGTATACGGGTAATTCATATAATATTGTATCTAACATTCCAGAGAGAAAAAAAAGTTTGAAACAACTAACTATAAACAGTTAGACTCAATGACACTCTACCTGTGGGCCTGGGCACCTCGGTAACACCCAGGTAATGGCATCGGATCACCTTACGCGGTTCCTCCATAGGGGTAGGGAATCGAGCATCTGGTTGAAGGATAAAAAAATGAGTAAATAAGAACATTTATTCAAAACATAAATACTTTCAGAGTTGTATTTCAAAACTGATGTATTAAGGTAGACTTTTTTTTTTAAAGCAAAGTTACTGAAAAACATTTTTAAAAGAGAAAAGCAAAAGAAAACAACAAAAACAAAAAAAAAACAATAAAAGTAGCGATCCACACAAAATAAAATGCATGCAAAATAGATAAAGCTATAGTGGCATTAATGTTAATATAACTAGTGTTTTTGTTGTTTTTAAGGGTTTTACGTCGCTTAAAGCATGTTACGGTCATATCAGCGCCAGTAAAAAGGAAAGACTGAGTATTTTGCCTAGATGCATAGCATCTGTATACATTACCCCATGGACTGTGGGCACTGACTGATATTGTAAGGGTAAAAGTACAAAAAAGATACCAAAAAGGGAAGTTGCAGTTGATGGAATGGAAATTTGGTTCCATGTGACATGTTTGAGGAAGAAATGAAATATTGTGAAAAGCACTGAAATGCGCTATATAAATGCTCAGATTTATTAATGAATTTAAATGAGCTTAAAGGGCACAGCAGACTTGAATCCTATCATTGCTAACATTTTTTTCTCTCTTTTTCTTCCCCCTCTTCCAATCATTTAACTCATTAAAAAAATTGTAATTAAAAACATCAGAGCTTGAAATATGACACAAGAAATGCCAATCATGCACAAAGTTCAGATGAATTACAAAGGGAAAAACCCTTACTGTTGTAGAGATTCTGGAAGGACAGCTTCTCCCCGTTGGTGTGAGGTCCATGTTGTCCAACTTTGTCCAAGTTAGGGAGATCAGTGGGCCGAGCCAGACGGGCCACGGCGTTCTGATGCAGATTTCGTTCCAACATGATCTTCTTACAGATGTCACGAAGCGTGTTGGCAATCTGACGGGCCTGCACATCGCAGTGGAACACGTGACACATGTGCATGCGTGTTTTCCTATCTCTTGCAACATAGGCAAAATCCCTAGTTGTCATGAAAGATTATAAAAAATTAAAAAACACCATTTGTATGAAAATGGCCAGCAAATTATGATAACTAAATGTCACAATTTTCAATATTATGTTAGGCAGAAAACACAACAGAAAACAAATCTATGATTTTATTCATTTATTTATTCTATTATTTAAATGTAGATTTTAATTCAATTCCATTGTCATTCCCCGAATCTAAGCATTTTTATTAATAAATAATAATTTTTAAAAAATAAAATAAAATAAATAATAAATTTGTCTTTAGGGTCTATTCCAAGGGAAGACTGGAATAACCCAAGCGTCAGCCGCAGTGCAGCGCTGCAAAGTGAGCTAGGGCGAGGTGATTTGCTCAAGGCCACACAACGAGGTGGGTAGTCGAACTCGGTACCTTTTGGCTACAAAGCAAAGACCATACCGCTGAGCCATGCTGCCCCCTATTCGTTTCTACCCTTCATTCTTTGTAAATTGATTTACTTAAAGACACAAAAAGATATAAACATCAACTACGCTGCAACATGGCCGTAATACTTAATGAAAAGCAAAACATGTCAGATTATGAATGAATAGGAAATTAATCTGATACTACATATGAAATAAAGTCAGATTACATTTTTACATCTAACACAAATTTACCTCTCTCTGTGTATCCACGGGGAAAGAGCAGCATAAAATAATCAAAATATAGATTTGACAACTGTTCATAACATCTTACAAAAATAATTTAAATAATTACTCGTCTAATCTTTTGTTTTCTTTAAAAAACATTAATCTTAAAAAAAAAAAAAAACTGACTTGTAGTAGTCTTAAAACATTTCACGAAAACACAGCCACTACTTGTTAGTCATTGGCTAATGCTGTGATTATACGCAGACATGTCTGTCAATAACGATGGACGATCAAAGCTAGACAGTGTCTGTCTTTTATCACAATTGATTGATTATACACAGATGCTTTTTTCAAACTCTGTCAATATTAAAATTTATTCACATTCGAGAATATGAAAACATTCACAATGCACATAGCAATAGGAAAAGTTAACAAAATATACATAAAAGTATAAAATTTCCCAAATAACAAATCAGTCTTGGGGTAGTAATTTACTACACACACACACACACACATAATATATAATAATAATATGTGTCATAATTCATGTGGATGGCGTGGCCGAATGGGTAAGTCCTCGATGGCTTGTCGAAATCGACGCTGTGGGTTCGAATCCTGACTACGCCACTTTATTATTGTTTTTTTTGGTGCCCTTTTTCTACAGAGTGTTGCGATTGATAAACGTCCCAACCCCTTTTTGTTCTTCTAAATCTTTTTTCTCTCTCCTTTAATTGCTTTCTATAAAATATTACAATTCCGATCTTTTTCTATTGTTAAAAATTTTTGTGAATGAATGTTTAAAATTCTCGTTCACGCTCAGACTCAGAAATAGGGGGAGAAAAAGTAAATTAATATTTCACTCAGAAAGAGAACAAATAATCAGAGGCAACAAAAAAAAAAAAAACATACTAAATAACTAAATTTTTAAAAATATAAATAAGAAAAAAACAAAAAACAATTAAATAACAATGTAAATAGAGAAACAACTACTCTGAAGTCTTCTTTCTAGAAACAAGAAATTATTTTTAATTGCACAGCAAAACTCAGAAACTATTTCTATTCTAAACAGTTTACAAAATCCTGGAAAACATGTTAGTCATCTCCAGGCTTTACCATTGGTTATTTGCTTGTCTTTCACATCTTATTTCAAAACAGTAACGATATATTCACTTGAGTGTTAAATACCAACCAACCCACCTTCCATTGTCTCGTCCGACACCCCATACTCTAATAGAGTGGATGGGCTGAGAGTTCAACACCACTCCATCTGTGGGATTCACAAGTCTCAAACTGTGCATGTCGAGGTCCATGTACAGCTCTTTACCCTGGGAAAATGAAAATATAAACATACATAATGATGGGAGAAGAAAAGTAAGTTGTCTGAGGGAAGGGAGGGGTAGTGGTGGAAAAGGGGGTGGAGTTGGAACAACAAGACCTTTACTCTGATTTATGTTTTTCTGAAGTCTCACTTATTCAAGAGGTCGACTGATTGAATTTTAAAAAAAGGAAAGTTTTTCTAAAATTAAAAACCGAAAGAGTAACAAAATGGAAAATGAATTATAATACTTCCAATGCCCAAAAAAGACTAAATAATAAAATATTATTTAGAATTTCAGCAATAAAGTCAGACTTAATAATTCACTGAAAAAAACCCAACAAAAATTGTATAGTGATAATTATCACAAAATAAGCACAATCTTCAATTACTTTGAAGAATGACATAGAAAATGTTTCTTTGTAACATAAAGATACAGATTATCTCACAATACTACTCGAGATAAGTCTACCATATCCCTTCCAAACAAAACTTATTTGGTAAAACATATTTCAAAATCAAAGCAACACCAAAAATTACATAATGTATTGGCCATTTGTTTCTTTCAATTTCAATATCAATTTTATAAAATTGGTATAATGAGTTAGATTTACATTAAAGCATTTCGACTTTATTCATGCAGGAGACCAGCAAGACGACAGAGTGGACTAGGCCTGGAACTTTTATCAATAGAAGCCAGCAGACTCATGCTTAGCATCTCATATTTTCCCGGTGAGCAAGAAAATTAGCTCCTATTGCTCACAATTCAGCACTGCTGCTGACTCCTGGGTTACTTCCATCTTTCCTTGGATTAAACCCAATCCAATAGAAATATCTCCTCTGAAGATTAATATAAGGATACTTTTTATTTAAATCCGAAAATTACATTTATTGCCCAAAAGAAATGCACCCCCACCCTACCCCCACCTCCCATCTCCCCAAATATGTAAATATTGAAAATGTGGAAGCTTTGTTGATGAAAGCATAATATTGAAAATATTGTATTAAAAAAAAATAAATAAATAAATAAAACAAAGAGTCTATATCTTACATCTCCCCATCGAGCCACAGAATCACTTAGGTCATCCCGACCTAATGACAAGTCCACAATGCATTTGTTGACAGCTTTACTGCTACGTTCCGGATTCAAATCCTCTTCAGCAATCCGCACCCAGCCCAGGGACCTGACAGCAAAACGTACACTCTTCTCTCCTGACATGTCTCGTGATCTCCTGTCTGGGTGAGCCCTGTTTATAGAATTGAAATGATGGAAAGTGGGATGTTGTTAACATTGTAGAGTAAATGTTATAATGTAAATGTTGCTGCTCGAAGCTCGAAGAAATAAATAACAATGCGAAATTGAATGTAAGCTTCAATTTAATAAACGAAAACAGATAGAATGGACGTTTCAGGTTTCCCTTTTATCAACAAACAGGAGGAATGAAACACTACAGATGAATGAGATGATGTGGTAGTGTAAGAAAAATTATAACCGTTTTAAACAGCAAACATTAAGCCATCTTACATTGCCAACTGGTGCAAAAAGTGTATGGTATACTTCATTGAGTCCTTTTTAGAAATTATGCCAATGCAAGGAGTCTACCAACACATCACTTGGATTTGATTCCATTCTTTAGTAACAAACAACAGGACATCATATCAAGTTCGAGCCCCCAATCGCCACCACAAAATTTTTATCTTCTATTGTATTCTGGCACTTTCCTACTCACTTCATTTCTTGTTGTTATCAAAATCGAGTAAAATCAAACACTGCCAGAAAAATGTGCGGCTTTGGGATCTTTTGGAACGACACTTGCATTCCGATTTGTGGGTCCCTGGTCCAAAGTCCATTGTGGGAGGTACAAAGTTGAGTCCTTGTACACGACTCTTTACTCACATTCTCTCACCATGAACGGTTTAAAACATGAGTACCTGGCCAGTAATAACATTGTTTTCTTACAGGTGTCATTTTAATTTAAGTGTTGCCGTTGAGTTTAAGACTCCTTGTAAAGCGATTTGAGTTTGAGCACATTACACAACATAAAAAAAATTAATTAAAAAAAAATTCCCTTTATTCATTTCCAAGGGGAAATTTGTCTTTAGGGTCTATTCCAAGGGAAGACTGGAATAATCCAGGTATCAGCAGCAGTGTAGTGTCGCAAATTGAGCTATAGCGAGGTGACTTGCTCAAGGCCACACAGCGCAGCAGCGGGTGATTGAACTCGGTACCTTTCGGGTACGAAGCAAAGACCGTACCGCTGAGCCATGCTGCCCTCTAAAAGCTCATTTAATTTTTGTTCTTTTTTCTTTTCTTTTTTTTTGTGAGGGGGCGGGGGTCATTATTGCTAAGATAATACTTACATAGCTTGAAGAGACTTGGCAGCATAGTGGAGTGACTGTGCTTCAAACTCTGCCAGATGTCTCTCCATGGACCCCACACTGGTCGGGGTAGATGGCATGGAGTTGGAGGATGTGGATGTCTGGATAGGCCATACAACAACAACACATTTACAATATTATAGAGTTCTGTATCTCCTTTTAAATGACAGTCATGATCTAGAATGTGTATATAGATAGTTCGAAGATGACGTCACTCAGGTCTTTGTTATTGTTTTTTGCCATCCGCGTTTATGAGTAATGCTCACTGAACTGTATTAACCTGACTATAAACGTTTATGGATACACACAGTTTTGTGTGTTGGTCCGTTATACTTCCGGATGGCAATGTTATGAGCTTCTTAGCAAAGCGCATACTATCTATAAATAGTGTACACTTGGCTAAGAAGCTCACAACATTGCCATCCGAAAGTTTAACGGACCAACACACAATACTATGTGTAACCATGAACTTTTATAGTCTGGATAATACAGTTTAGTGAGAATTACTCATAAACGTGAATGGCAAAAAGCAATAACAAAGACCTGATTGACGTCATCTTCATTCTATCTATAGAAAATGTTAGGCATATAGAGTTTAAATTAAAGCTGAATATAGACATGATGGCAGTGTTGGCAAACTAGGCATTTACTTTTGTTTTGTTTTTTGGTTTTTAAAAAAGGAGTAAAGCATTAGCTATTAAAATACGGAAAGGGGGTATTTTAAATTTAAAGTAAAATAATTTTTAAAAAACAAAAAAAAAAAACAATGGAAGCTTCCACCATGCAATGTGTCAAGACTAGAATATGCTTGGCGATTCCAAGATCAGGGCTTTTACATTAGTATGGATATAATATATATATATAATATATATATATATATATATATATATATATATATATATATATATATATATATATATATATATATATATATATATATATGAGTGTTGGTGGGTACACGAAGGTACGAAAGTGCTCGATAATGATGGTTAGAGCTAATATAAATTATAAATGGGATCACTCACTTATATGTGGCCAAAACATATGTTTCTGTGGCTTTCATCCACGTCGTCAGTTGGCATATTGTCCGCAGAACAACTTTATTCCCTTTATTTCTTTAATATATATATTTATTTTTTTATTTTTTTTAAACTGTTGGTAAAATACTCTCAGTGTTTCAGGATTAACAGGAAATGTTTATTGACAAAGGAAAGCAAACATGCATCATGGGTGAGGCAATTTTACATGTAAAGGAAATTGGCGCATGTCATCACCTGATCTCCTATTGAATAATATATTCTAATTTGTCTTAAAACTCGGTCCTTATCCTTACCGTGTCGGAGGCCAGGGAGATGGACTTTGGTGAACACAGGGATGGCCCATCTGGGGGAGCTGGGGGTGGCGGTTCTCTCTGAATGGTACCACTCTTCACGTGCCAAAAATAAGGGCCGTCCTCGTCTGAAAATATACATCAACAACGTTCAGTCCATATGAATTCAAAATTGTTTCCATCAAATTGTTTTATCAAAGAAAATTTGTTTTAAATCGTAAAAACCCCTCAAATTCACATTCATCTCTGAGCATAGGATAAGTATAGGTAAAGGTATGGGCCTCTCTCACTCTCTCTGTATGTGTGTGTGTGTGTGTGTCTGTGAGAGTCCGTAGGTGTGTGATAGACAGCGAGATAGAAAGATCGATCGAAAGCGAGATAGAGATAGATAGATAGATAGATAGATAAATAGATAGATAGAGATATATATATATATATATATATATATATATATATATATATATATATATATATATATATATATATAATATATATATATATATATATATAATCTAGACCAGTATGACATTTGTGTTGGGCTATCTCGGTTCATATACTGATATTGTTCAATATCAATTCAATCTTATTTTGAACTTTCCCTGGTAAATTCATTCTTTTTCATATCAAAACTAACCATTGTCAAATAATTAAATAAACAAATAAATAAATAAATAAATAAATAAATAAATAAATAGACAGACAGACAGACTGATAGACGGACGGATGGATGGATGAATGAATGAATGAATGGAATAAACCATAAGCAGTCATTCATCAATCGTGAGATGTGATTTAACATGGAGATTCACACTTTCCTGATTTATTGCAAGCACTCACAATATCCACTTTTGGTTATTGTGCTCCGCACATTCGACTCCTATTATGCTGGCGTTGAGAGACTCCTTTTTTGAACCCACTTCCAGTTCCAGATCAGTTCAATTAACCAGACAAACCGTTTCTATTATACAGAATAGAGATCACGGTGACCCTTTCTTAGGAACCCAACGGTGTCTGAATTGACTGGTACAAACTCATTTGCAAGTTTATGGAAGACGGTGGAATGCTCTTGCCAGATGAACTCTCTCTCTCTCTCTCTCTCTCTCTCTCTCTCTCTCTCTCTCTCTCTCTCTCTCTCTCTCTCTCTCTCTCTCTCTCTCTCTCTTATCGTTGGTCCGTACATCCCTTGTTTGTTTGTCTGTCCACTGTCTTTCTGTCTGTCAGCTTATAAGTCACTCTATTGACATGCCAATCTATCTATCTATCTATCTATCTATCTATCTATCTATCTATCTATCTACCCACCTATCTATCTATCTATCTATCTATCTATCTATCTACCCACCTATCTATCTATCTATCTATCTATCTATCTATCTATCTATCTATCTATCTACCCACCTATCTATCTATCTATCTATCTATCTATCTATCTATCTATCTATCTATCTATCTACCCACCTATCTATCTATCTATCTATCTATCTATCTATCTATCTATCTATCTATCTATCTATCTATCTATCTATCTATCTACCCACCTATCTATCTATCTATTTAATTATCTGTCTGTCTTTTTATTTGTCTGTCCATCCACCTATCTTTCTATCTGGAAGTAAAGGACGGTATAAATACACATATCCACAAGCAAACACTCATATTATACTCCTAACTTGATTGAACCATGAATGAAAAGAATTCGACTTTAATGAAAAGAGTAAAAATAACATTTTGTAAAAATTGAAAACTCCACTTCTTGTGAAGTGAAACGAATTCATCAAACAAATCATTATTAAAAGAGCAAAATTCCGGGCGCTTAACTAGTGTTGAAAGCGCCGTTTAACACCTAAAAAACAAACAAACAAGCAGAGCAAATTTCCAATCTTAGAGGATATAAGACACCCCAATCTAAACTTTCAACAAAACAATCGTGCCCCCTATAAGAAACATTACTGGTCAATTCCTCGCTTCAAATATTTCTTACAAGTCGTTTATTAAGGGTAATATATATATATATATATATATATATATATATATATATATATATATATATATATATATTATATATATATATATATATATATATATATATATATATATATATATACATATATATATATATATAATATATATATATACATATATATATATAATATATATATATATATATATAATATATATATATATATATATATATATATAATTTTAATATTTACCACAATGTTGGAGTCAGTCTACATCGATGTTTCAGGCCTTTACAGCCATCGTCAAGACTGTGTGTTACATGAGTTTGGTTTGTTGTGTGTGGTTGCTTGTTGACTCCAACATTGTGGTAAATATTAAAATAATAATTCGCTCCATTGCTACATGTCGAGCACTATTCGTACCATATTTGTATCCAACACGATTCTATTCTATATATATATATATATAATATATATATATATATATATATATATATATATATAATATATATATATATATATTATATTGCTCCAGATATTAAAATAACTTCAATAAGCCGCGCTTAATGGTCTTCAATTTATGACGAAGTGGGTGATGCGTTTCCTTCAATTGTGTCACCTTGAGAGGTAAAAAGCTAAAAAGCGGTTAGTAAGTGTAACGGTATCCGACTCGCATCCTATAGCAGTGCAAAGCGATCCTTCACTCCATCGATAAACTATTGTTTGAACTGTCCATAACGGTACTGCGTCACATCAGAATAGGCTCTAAAAGGAAACAACTATACCCCCCGCCACCCCCCCCCCCCCCCCCCCCCACCCCACAACAAAAAAAAAAGGAAAAAGGAAAAAAAAAAAAAAAGAGAGAGAGAGAGAGAGAGAGAGAGAGAGAGAGAGAGAGAGAGAGAGAGAGAGAGAGAGAGAGAGAGAAAAGAAAAAAGAAGAAGAAGAGAAATAAAGAAATATCGTTCTTCCTCATCTGCTACTTGTATGAAATCGATTATTCAAATATAGCTTCAATTATCCTCGTCCAGTAATCACTAAGGTAAATTAATCATGAATACATTATAGAGGATGGAATGAATGTTTGTTGAAGGCTGTGATGTATTTATGAATAAAAGATTTTTTTCTGAGAACAAAAATTGTCTGTTTTTATTTCTTTTTTCTTTTTTTTTTTTTTAAACAATAGATAGACCTAATGATAATGACAATCCACATTAAGCCTTTGAATATTTACATGTGCGGCTATGTAGTCTAGTGATATGAAACTCGCTTTCGGATAGGAAGGTACTGGGTTCGAGTCCCGCTCTGAACGGCGCATAGTTGAGTCCTTGGAAAAGGCTCTTTACTCACATTCTTTCACCGTGCCCATGTGTAAAGTGAGTAGATGACCGTTAAAAGCGTTGTCCATGTCGAAAAAAAAAATCCTGTAATATCGCCTAACAGGCGCCGTGTCTCGTTCTACATATTGCGTGTTGCTGTTGGCCGAGGACCCTTTGTAAAGCACTTTGAGCACGTCTAGTGGATATTGCGCTATATTAAAGCTCAACCGTTTTTCAAAAATATGTGTTTGTGTGTGTGTGTGTGTGTCTGAGAGACAGAGAGAGAGAGAGAGAGAGAGAGAGAGAGAGAGAGAGAGAGAGAGAGAGAGAGAGAGAGAGAGATCGTCTTAGAAAATCAATGGATATTATGACGGTTCTACAAGCTGTGATATCCTAAGCTTGTCAGATTTGACAAAATTAGACTTTCGCTGATGGAATTGGAGTCTTTCCTCTAACATCAACTGCTGACCTCGATAACAATAATGTAAAACTACATCAAAGAAGAACTGTTATTTTGGTAATATGATGAGATACAACTTTTAACTCTCTCCTTACCGACCATGTGAGGCTATGTGGTCTTGTGGTATGACACTCGCTTTCGGATCGGAAGGTCCTGGGTTCGAGCATCGCTCGGCGCATAGTTGAGTCCTTGGAAAAGACTCTTTACTCACATTCTCTCACCGTACTCAAGTGTAAAATGAGTACCTGGCCGTTAACAACATTGTCTCCGTCCGAAAAAGTTATAATATCGCCTTACAGGCGTCATGTCTTGTCCTAAATGTTAAATGTTGCTGTTGGTTAGGGACCCTTTGTAAACCGCTTTGAGATCTTTCAGTGGATATTGCGCTGTATAAAAAGCTCAAAGTTCAAGATACAACTTTAAAGAGAAAAAGAACCCTTTCCTTGAGTTTGCAAGCTAAGTCTTTATATTATGGACACTGGCATGATATTGCAAGGATACCGAAAAAATGTTTTTAAAAATACAATGAGACTAGTTCAATAAAATGTTTTGTTTTCTGTTTTTTTAAAAAGGGTATTACAGCGTTTGCAACACATCATATCAGCGCCAGTAAAAAGGAAGAAAATGGGTCAGTAAAAAGTTCTAGAATTTCAATTAAAGCACCCAAGAAAAGGTAATAAAAAGGGGAATTGGTTCGAATAGGAAACGGGTGTAGATTCCAAGAGCACACTATCAAAGTACCGTACTTAGTTTGAGGTCACATAAAAGTCTCATTCAGACACAAACACAGGTCCACACTCAGAGAAATACACTCAAATGTTTACAAACCATATATAATATGTAAATTAAACATAATATACAATGCATAACAAAGATGATTTACAAGGAAAAAGTTATCATCTCCCAAAACTAACTATACATTTGACTGTTTCCCTCCCAGCCAGGGTATCCGTCCAGTGCCAGGACAAAACCAAGTAATTTCATCCCAAGACAAAGACAGAAAGCATGTTGGAAAGAAGATACAGGGGGATAGAAGACACAGTAAGTGCCTACCTGCCCACTATGGGAGGTCAGGAACCCAGCCAAGAAATAAAATGTGATCCGCCTCTTTAAAACGGCATCATGTCTAGGTCATTCAGGTGATGACGACTGAATTGATAGTTAGATACGTGTCTATGAGTAATTCTCACTAAACTGTATTCACCAGACTATAAACGTTCAAGGTTACACCTATTTTTGTGTGTTGGCCCATTATACTTCCGGATGGCAATGTTGTGAAATTCTTAGCCAAGCGCATACTATCTATATTACATTATATTTCTTATTATTTCAACTTTACATTCACATTTCAATATGTGTTTCATCCCGACATAATACTGATATGAGCCATTGAGTCATAAATGAAGAATGAGTAAAAAAAACCCCATAAAAATAAAGAAAGAAAGAAAGAAAGAAAGAAAGAAAGAAAGAAAGAAAGAAAGAAAGAGAGAAAGAAAGATAGAAAGAAAAAGAAAGACATAACAATATGAATAAATAAGCAAACTTACAGAATACAAAAATAAACGAATTAAAAAAAACCCCCAACAAAATCATAGATGTTATCAGAAAGTCGCCAAATTAACAATCGGGCAATACGTGCATATAACATCAGGTCTGATAACCTAATGAAATTACGGGCGTGTTTTAACATTGTTGTAATGGAGTGGTCTATTATTATATATAAAATAGTATTTTTCTGTGTTTTTAGAGTAGCTACATTTTCATGACAACAGTTACATATATAATATATACGACGCCATTGTAATTTATATTATCAGACTTTTAAATAAATAAACCACGCGTCAGTGGGACACGTCGATATGATGGCGACGATCTAAAACCTTTTCTAAATTAATGATTTTTTAAAAATAAGTTAAAAGGGCTTTCGACACTCGGGGGTGTCACATATTATATGAGCGCCTGGGGAAAAAAAGCAAGACGATATAATAAGTTTAAAAGGTGGATATAACTAGGTAATATAGGAGAAATGTATTTCCAACCTCGTCTGTAAACAAAACTTCACAGCTTTTCCGGAATAAAAATATCGAACATGACCTAAAATTTAACTTATAAATTTAGGGAATCTGAAAGAGAGCAGATTTTGGTTTTAATGTGCGGGGGCGGGGGGATTCTTCTTTTTGCGTAGAATGCATGAAACACAATTCGATGCCCGACAATTACGTTAGAGATTGTTCCGAATGCCATGATTAGTTTTTGGTGGGGAATTAAAAAAAAAAAAAGAAAAGAAAAGAAAGAAAATGGAAATAAATTGTAACAAGCAGTCTCAACAAGCCAAGTGTTTAGTCGGACAATAACAACTCGTTGACAAGAAGGATCTGAGACTGCAAATAAATAGTGGTCTCATGTAGGCCTACCACTGGTTACTTGGAATGCAGAGGATAGAGGAGTGGTAGAAAACGAAAAGACACAACGGTTAAACGTGAGCCACAATTTTTACATCCAGGCTATGAGTTATATTATGGAAGAATGAAAGCCCACCAATTTATGATTTCGCCCAGGCCAGTTAAATGAAATTGTTGATTTTATTTATTTGTGTTTGGTGGGGTTTGATTTGTTTGTTTGTTTTGTTTTGTTTTTGTTTTTTTTTGTTTTGTTGGTTTTTGTTTGTTTTTTTTTTTGGGTTTTTTTTTTTTTGGGGGGGGGGGGGGGGGGGGGCTCTACGATGTTCAAGATACTTTGAGGTCATGACAGAGCAAAATACTTTCAAGCAACATATTCGTCAAATTGCGTTAATAGTAAAAACAGCTACGAGATGGGGGAGGCTAGCAAATCTAGATCTCGCTCGTACAGAAAGAATTTTCACATAAACTTACTCTATTAAAACCAATAAAATTTAACTTTATATTTATTACAATTATTTTTCACATATTCACGTTACGCATTCATTGCCTGCTTGGTTCATTGGTCAGGCGTGATATCAAACCAGAATGGCCAATAAGAGCAAAACCATCGACGAGGATGTAGGATTATGACGACGACTCAAGTTGTCAGTCCTGACAGTAACGAGATTAGCCAATGTCAAGTGGAGAGGTTTTGACGGAGGGAAAATCGGCATTAGACTCCAGTCAAGTGTTCCTTGGAGTTGCCTGCGGCAGAGTAGCGACCAGGAATGGACAGAAATGATGATTTTTTTTCCTTCCACCTACAAATCAGGATTGATGGCGGTTGAAAAGTGACTGGATTGGGGATCCTTCAAGTGGATGTTACAACGCTAAGTAAGACCTAAAGATGTCATCCAAAATGAGCTGTTTTTACTTTTCGACAAGCCCTCCTTCTCTTTCTCTTTCTCTGACTCCTCCTCTCCCACACACATCCCTTTCGGGGATTTTCTTTTTATTCTACAATTATTTGTGAATGCTTAGTAACCCGAGGGATTGAATTAGGCTTGGACAATGCTCTCTAGATACTAGATTGCTATGGGCTTGGAACATCACAAGAAGAGAAGTAAGAATATTGACAATGTCATTACGGAACAAAGCTGGACAAGTAGAGCCATCAATTAGTCATGTATTGTGCATTGGTATCTAGCAGCATTGATTCAAAAGAGGTGACAAGTAAACCATTGCCCTATCGAATAATTAGTTACTCATCCGTTTTGAAAGAACAGCTCTTGTCAGACGTCCAGCTAAGAAGTATATCCCAATTTGTACGTGGTTGAGTCAACTATATAAACGTTAATATATATATATATATATATATATATATAATTATATATATATATATATATATATATGTGTGTGTGTGTGTGTGTGTGTGTGTGTGTGTGTGCACGCACTTTGATCTCAAGCACCAGATAGCATACCCCGAGGGACTGGAAGCGCGAATAAATATCTATTTCCAAATTACTATTACCTTCGCATCGTCAAATCCCATAGTAGTCCTTCAGAGCCATTTGACCCAAGGAGACGGGAGTTTCTCCCGGTTTCTATAGCATGGGATGGACAATAGCAACTGCTCGGTACCCATTGGATATGACGCAAATCTATCACAAAGTACTTTCCGCCAGATCTAACAGACCCAGCTACCCAATTAGTCTTGGGTGGATAGGGGTTCGAAAGAAAAAAAGTCTCGACTTCACTCGGGATCTTTCTCGGTCCCTTTGCGTGTAAAGCGAGTGATCTACCAACGGAGTTATCGTATAAATTTAATCCTGCAATTATAGACCTGTACATTCTGGGTGGGGTTCCTGACCTCCTATAGTGGGCAGGGAGGTATATACTGTGTCTTCTATCCCCCTATATGCGAATTTCTTACGGAGAGAGCACAATATGTTCAATTAGGGCAGAACAAATCTTCCTGTATAACTACAAATACTGGCGCTCCTCAAGGTTGTGTATTGTCCCCTGTATTATTCACAATATACACGAATGACTGTAGAAGTCAAAACCTGAGTGTACCTTTAATAAAGTTTGCAGATGACACCGCTCTTCAAGGCCTCATAACAAATGGCAACGAAGTGGCTTATAGGCAAGAAATTGATAGATTTGTGTCTTGGTGTGATGCCCACCACCTAGAGCTTAACATAAGCAAGACAAAGGAGCTAGTGATTGACTTTAGGAGAGTGAAGGAACCGATAGAACCGTTAAAATTAAAGGACCAATTCGTCCAGCGAGTTCCTCACTACAAATACCTTGGTGTAACGATTGATGACAGGCTCAAGTGGGATGAACACTTGAAAATAATTAGGCATAAGATGTGCAGACGTACATATTTTTTATCAAAACTCTCTCAGTTTAGAATAGATAAAACCCTCTGCACATTATTTTATAGAGCAGTAATCGAAAGTGTTTTGTCATTTTGTATAACAGCTTGGGAGGCAATTGCTTAGCAGTGGAAAGGAACAAAATAAATTCAAATATTAAAAAATCCATTAAACGCTATATAAATGATGTTGACGATGTAGATCTTTTATACGAGAAATTTTGTATAAATAAAATAACTAAAATATTAAATGACCAGTATCATCCACTAAGACCATCAATTATTATGTCAGAAAGAAGTGGTCGCCCTTTCTCTATTTCAACGAAAACAGAGAGACACCGAAAATCTTTTCTGCCGTCCAGTATTAGGCTTTATAACAACAAGCAATAATCATTTTATATAATTATTTCTCATTTTTACTTTTTAAAAATATAAATATTAATTTATTAATTTATTTGTTTTGCAATCTTTTCAATTTTCAATTTATAGTGACAGTTTTAACTATTTTACAGTGTTGAAATTATTCATATTATAAAGCGCAGCTCTGGTTATAGAGCTGCTCCTTTTTTATATATATACATCCTATTTCCATTGTATTTTTATCTTATGTGTAAATTATAACACGTCTGTACAAAAAATTTCCTTTTTGGGATGCAATAAAGTATTATTATTATTATTATTATTATTATTATTATTATATCTGTTTTCCAACATGCTTTCTGTCTTTGTCTTGGAATGAGATTACTTTGTTTTGTCCTGGCCCTGGCCTGATACCCTGGCTGGGAGGGAAACAGTCAAATGTATTGTTAGTTCTGGGAGATGATATTTTTTTCCCTTGTAAATCATCTCTCTGGTTTTTTTTATGCACTGTATTATGTTTTGTTTATGTATTATATATGATTTGTAAACATTTGAGTGTATTCCTCTTAGTGGGGACCTGTGCTTGTGTCTGGATGAGACTTTTAGGTGATCTCAAACTAAGTACACTGATAGTTTGCTCTTGGAATCTACATCTGTTCCCTATTTGAACCAATTCCCCTTTGTCTGCCTTATTCTTGGATGCTTTAATTGTAATTCTAGAACTTTTTACTATCCCCTTTTCTTCATTTTTACTGGCGCTGATATGACCTTAATGTGTTGCAAGCGCCGTAAAACCCTTAAAAACAAAAACAATAGACCTGTACATTGAGATGTCAAGCACGGCATACCATAGCTCGAGGGACTCGAATCGCAATAAATATCTATTTCCAAATGACTGTTCCCCTTCGCATCACCAAAATCCCATATCGCCTATTAAAGTCATGAACGCTTCCTCGCAATCGTTAATCAAGGAAGACAAACATCGTAATACGTTAAGAAGAAGAGCAAACATTTCTCTTCATCAGAAAACGCACCGCCGATACAAGTAGATCATGCAAATTTACTGGCATCATTTTAAAATGAGATTTTATATAGCGCAATATCCACTAAATGTGCTCAAAGCGCTTTACAAGGGGTCCCTGGCCAACAGCAACATTTAGCATGTAGGAAGGGACATGACGCCTGTTAGGCGACATGACCATTTTTTCGGATGGAGACCAGGCTGTAAACGACCAGGTACTCATTTTACACCTGAGTACGGTGAGGGAATGTGAGTAAAGAGCCTTATCCAAGGACTCAACTATGCGCCGAACGAGGCTCGAACCCAGGACCTTCCGATCCGAAAGCGAGTGTCATACCACTAAACCACATAGCCGTACTGGCATCATTTTATTGGTATCAGCGAAATATAATGGAAACGTTAGCGTCAAACGACCACTTAATTAGGACAGCAATAATGTTTTAATGTGTTGACGTAACTCGAATTATACTAGATTATCTACCGTGCACTTACAAAACGCATCATTACTTTTTAGCCGGAGAACTTTTGACTTCATATCTCAATCATTTAAATGTTCTTTAACTTCCCAAGAATTCTAAAAACTTGAAAACTTCATTGAAGTCTCGGGTTCCAGAATTTTGGACACTATTTATGTTATTTTAATATATATATATATATATATATATATATATATATATATATATATATATATATATATATATATATATATATATATATATATATATATAAATTATAAAACAAAAACCATGAAATAATAGTGCTCAACTTTAGTATAAAAGGAGCTATTTATAAACATTTGAAATATAATTAAGATAGTTTGACTTCTACAACGTTGTTATCGAGCTTTGCTCTCATCAGGAAGTGGAAGTGAAAGTAGATTGTTGTGTTTTCGTATTTTTATAGATTCGTGTTTATGAGGTTCGTAATTACATAAAAGGTGTTTCTTTCTATGTCTGCATGAGGAAGTTAGTTCGTTTCTTCTGTTGAGTGTTGCTATGTTCGGTTTAGTGATGATGAAGAATTTTTCTTCCAAGCAGAGGTTGCAAATCTTAGAAGGGGAGTACGACTGTGCTCTGGAGATGATTTTCCATGTGATGCTGTGTTGTATGTTTTTTCTTTGAGGTTCCAAATGTGTTCGCTTAGTGTGGTAGAATGTCGTTTGTGTATGTTTCTGAAGGAAGATGTATGCAGGTTGTATCTGGTTTTGAATGGACACTCGGTGAGGCCAATGTATGTTTCTTGTTTTGGTGTGTCTGGTCGTGTTACTGTGCTTGATAAATTACATTTTGAGTCAGGCAATTGCCGTTTAGTGAGCATGTTGTCTGGTCCTACAGTTGCATTTTTTCTCTAGGTTGTTGCTGGGCTGATCTGGCTGTGATAGTTTTCGGTTATTGTTGGATGAAATAATGTTTTGTATGTTTGGCATGCAGGTGTATCCTATTTTGATGGTGTTTTTATTCATGATTGGGTGTAGAACGTGACCGGGAGGGAAGCGTTTTTGTAGTAGATTGAAGAATTTGTTACCGATAGAAGTTGTCACATTCTTGCTGTAGGGTGGGTTGAACCATGTTATGTGTCGTTTTCTTTGTCGTTTTTTTTGTTGGGGTGGTAATGGTCTCTTCCTCATAGAAAGAAACACCTTTTATGTAATTACGAACCTCCATAAACACGAATCTATAAAAATACGAAAACACAACAATCTACTTTCACTTCCACTTCCTGATGAGAGCAAAGCTCGATAACAACGTTGTAGAAGTCAAACTATCTTAATTATATTTCAAATGTTATTATTGTTTAACTTCTACAGTACTGTTTCATGTCTATGACAATCTATGGGAAGTGTGTGTGTAATTGTTAAAAAAATAATAATAATTATATATATATATATATATATATATATATATATATATATATATATATATATATATATGTGTGTGTGTGTGTGTGTGTGTGTGTGTGTGTATGTGTATAAAATAACAGTAATCTGGCCACAGATAAGAAAAAGTGTTATGTCACAGTATGGCCGTATAGAAGTCATCAATTCTATTGGAATGCAACGCAACTGATTCCGCGCCATCACAATATTGAATTGTGTCAACAGTGAGTTGGGGTGGAATTCTAATTCAATACCAAACCATAGGCTGTAGCTACTCGTTTTTCCTCGATTTTTATCTTATTTTGTTATTGCATTTTTGGTCTGGTCAATTGTTTTACGGTTCCCAGCTGTCTTGATCAAGAGATTTAAAACCTTTTACGATATCAGTCTGGTGGGCTCCGAGCTTCCCCCCCCCCCCCCCACACACACACCACCCCACAATCTATTCCCCCTCCCTCCCTAAAGCCCCTCCCCCCTCCCTTAATGGTCATGATTGTAATGTCCCTGGCCTTGTCTATTTCACACAATATTCCAACCCCATTAAACTACAAGAGGACAGAATGTAAAATGATTTTGTACATGTACAATGAGGGTCGGAATAACCTCCTTATTTCCCTTTAGTGTCCGTCCTGTGATTGAAGGAAAGACATTGAGCTTTTATATAGCGCATCATCCACTAAACGTGCTCAAAACGCTTTACAAGGGGTCCCTAGACATGCAACACTAAACATTTAGGACGGGACATGACGCCTGCTAGGCGATATTACACTTTTTTTCCGACAGAGACAACGCTGTTAACGGCCAGGTACTCATTTTACACCTGAATACGATGAGAGAATGGGAGTAAAGAGCCTTTTCCAAGGACTCAACTATGCGCCTAGCGAGGCTCGAACCCAGGACCTTCCGATCCGAAAGCGAGTGTCATACCACAAGACCACATAGCCGCACCAAAGGCTGGTTATTGTGATCATAACATTATGTTTTGATCATGATTTAATGCGCATATTATTATGTTTAAAGAAATATTACGTCATTGATCATAATATAGATAGATTATCGTCTGCATTGCATTTTGCCACCACACAAGCTGTGTGTAACAATGTATATTACGAACGAAAGAGTGAAAATGGAAAGGCTTCGTATCCAACAAATGACTATGCTTAACATAGCTTGACTTTGTGACAAGACGAGAAAGTGAAGTGTGTGTGTGTGTGTGAATGAGAGAGAGAGAGAGAGAGAGAGAGAGAGAGAGAGAGAGAGAGAGAGAGAGAGAGAGAGAGAGAGAGAGAGAGAGAGAGAGTATGTATTACCTTCGTGTTTCTGCCATCCCTCAGGCAATTTATCAGGGTCCGCCTTATTTTGGCCTTTGCTTCCCTCCTGCTCATTGGCTCTGTTTCCAGCAGTTGTCTGAGACAAATGAAGAAAAGAGACACTGGTAACTAAAACTTAAAAGGCAACTGTCGAGAGAGAGAGAGAGAGAGAGAGAGAGAGAGAGAGAGAGGGATAGAGAGAGAGGAAGGGGGGGGGGAGGAGAGGGAGAGCAGTTGTCTGAGACAAAAGGAGAAAAGAGACACTGGTAGATAAAACTTAAAAGGCAATTGTCCACTACTGCAGAGTCATACTAAAAGGCAATACTAAGATGCTACAAGCTGTGGATGAATATAACAGATTCTAAAAAGAAGAAAATACTAGACAAGAAACCTTTTGGCCCCAAAACCATTCTTCACCCAACAACAAAGACAGGTAAGGTAAATGGGAGAACCCTTTTGACTGTTTTCGTTGTTGGCTGAAGAAATAGATAGATAGATAGATAGATAGAGATAGATAGATAGATAGATAGATAGAGAGATAGATAGATAGATAGATAGATAGATAGATAATAGATAGATAGATAGATAGATAGATAATAGATAGATAGATAGATAGATAGATAGAAGAAGATAGAAGATGAGATAATAGATAGACAGTAAAGAAAGAGAAAATATTAAAAAAAAAGGGGGGGGGGGGTGGGGGGGGGGGGGGGGGGGGGGGGGGGGGGCAGGGATTAAAGAATAGTGAAATCATTATATTATTTCATTTTTGGAAATCAAAACCAGAGATCTATCTATAAGAATCTCAATCACTGAACACTAAATTATATTCTATTGAATTCGTAAAAATAAAAAAAAATAAAAAGAAAAAAAAAAAAAAAAAGGGGGGGGGGGGGATGGGGCAACTCAATAAAAGCCCAAACATTGGCTCAATAGTGTTCATACATTCAATCAGTCACACGAGTAATTGAAGCTACACTGACTTGCTGAAATGCTCGTGGCCGGCCCGAAACGAGGGGTGTGACTCACTACTGGCTCACCAAAGATAACGGGAAAGGAAGGAAGGAAGGGACGAAATCTCTAAAATTAGAAACTGCGATCGCGCCTCGATGTCACCGGGGCAGACAGGGGAGGGAACTGAATTTAATTTTAGTCTTCTCGGCTGGAAACGACTTTATTGTCAGGCGGGTTGTGTTGCAAGAACTCGTCATTCCATTTAACTTATCAAAACAATCGCCAACCCCATCAAAGCGGTCAATCGATCTCGACATCAAGTTAATGAATTGGGAAGGTTAACAAATGTAACGGGTTCATTCCATGATACAAAATCTCCGATAAGACCCAGGTTCATTCCGGGACGATCAATCGACCAACCGAAATAAACCCGAGACAAACAAATTAAACTAGCCAATCAATGAAACCAATCTATCCATCTACATCCTTTAGAATACGCGTACTATTATTATTATCATGCATGACTCACCTCTACGTCACTGGGACAATCAGGGGAGAGAATCTTGTCTCCTGGCTGAATACCGCTGTCGTTGGAATCTGGGGAGTTGATCTCTGTCGTGGGTTCAAACCTGGAAAAAAAAATAGAGTGAGAATACCCCCGAAAAAACAGGCGAAAAGTAGTAAACTTTTTAAAAAGTCATCTCCATATTTTGGTCCTTTGTTATGTCCATCTATTTGAACATCGGAGATGACGTATCAAGAGAGAGAGAGAGAGAGAGAGAGAGAGAGAGAGAGAGAGAGAGAGAGAGAGAGAGAGAGAGAGAGAGAGAGAGAGAGAGAGAGGACAAGAACCAATAACGTATCAGAACATTTTGTTCGAATTGTGTTAGAGGAACTGGGAAATTGAAGAAAGGCATTATATCGCATGAAATTGATTTAGATATTTACACTAGCCATTCCTTATTCCTACCCGTTCTATAACCTCCCCATGACACAAGCAAAAGGATGTACCGAAAAATGTCACAGTATATATAATATAGCGGGGTTTTAAAAATAATAATAATAATAATAATAATTAATAATAATAAATAATAATAATAATAATAATATAATAAATAATAATAATAATAATAATAATAATAATAATAATAACAATAATTAAAATAATAATAATAATAATAATAATAATAATAATAATAATAATAATAATAATAATAATATAATAATAATTAATAATAATAATAATAATAATAATAATAAACAGTTTAGCAGCAGAGGCAAGCTTTTTGTGGGTTCAATAAAAAGTGTTACAAATCAGTCGGGAAACCCGGTCGCTGAAATCATTCATCACTCGGACAGGCCCGACAGATGCTGATTCAATGAATGCAAATGACATGAAACATATCATTATGCATGGTGGTGAATAACATAGCATGATAAATGGAATCTTGCTTGCATGGCGATATCTATTCATGAGCACGAGGAATTTGGAATTTGTTTGATTCCCCCACCTTTCTTTTAACTCTCTCAGAGCGTATAGATAGTATGCGCCTGGCTAAGAAGTTCACAACATTGCCATCCGGAAGTATAACGGACGAACACACAAGACTATGTGTAAAGATGAACTTTTATAGTCGGGTTAATACAGTTTAGTGAGAATCACTCACAAACGCGGATGGCAAAATATAATAACAAAGGCTTGAGTGACGTCATCTTCGTTCTATCTATGCTCTTGACATCAACCACCGCCTTTCCATCAAATCTCTCTCCAACTACAAAATATTGTCTACTAGCAATTTTCTTCTGTTTTAACCATTATGTGGCCATTTATAAACTGAAACTTTTAAAGCAAATACATTTTGGAGTTTATCAAAATAATACATCATAATTTCATATAAATCAAACTGGATATCCCCACCCTGACCTGGTTACACATTTAAATCAACAACAGAACTACAGTACTCTGTATTTTAAAAATCAACAACCCCCCCCCCCCCCCCCCCCATAAAAAAAAAAACAAAAACAAAAAAAACAACAACCCCCCCCCCCCCCCCCAAAAAAAAAACCGCAACCCACCCCCCCCCCCCCCCAAAAAAAAAAAAAACCCCAACCCCCCCCCCCCCCCCCCCCCAAATAAATAATTAAAAAAAAAAAATCCGAGGCATTCTTAAAATTGTGGCCAGAAAACTCGTCTTGAAGTCCCATGTTTGGGTTCTTGACATCTGATCGATATTGAAGGACGAGTTTTCTGACCAAATTATCAAAGTTGTGTGCCTTTTTCTTGAGTACGGCAATGCAATGGTATTTCTATTCCCATCCCGAAGCAAGGCCATTCCTATAGATAGTATGCGCTTGGCTAAGAAGCTCACAATATTGCCATCCGGAAGTAAAACAGACCAACACACAAAACTATGTGTAACCTTAAACGTTTATAGTCTGGTCAATACAGAGAATGGCAAAAAAAAAAAAAAAGAAAAAAGAAAAAAAACAACAATAACAAAGGCCGGAGTGACGTCAACTTCGATCTATCTATATATAATATAACGTTTCATTTTCTGAACAGCGGCCAAACCAAGTGCAGTTTTGTCGTACTATGACTAAACACCTTTTAAAACTTTTGCCCATAAACTCTTTAAAATCAATTGATTAAAAAAGACGAAATAGAACTTGTCAGAAAGCTTAAACCCGAGACTTCTTTACCGTTAATTATTAGTTGGCAAGTTGGGAATCAATCAAATTCATCGACATTATTATGAAGTAAGAGCTGTCTGACCGACATTAATTTTAAGAAAGTGTTTTGTCATCGACGGCAGTTAGTTATTCTTTCAGTTTTTCAGTAATCAATCTTACTTTTCATTTTCTTGTTGTTCATTGGGATTTTCTCCATCTCCATTCGATTTGGTCGTTGCTTTCTTATTATCATCGTAATCATCACTCTCTTTATCATCTTCGTCATCGTCTTCCCTTCTTAGTTCTCCGTTTTCTTGAGCAGCATCTCTGAAAAACATTAAAGATTTAAAGATGTTGTGACATTCAGTTAGGGAAGTTTTGCTTATAATCCCAGAACAACAAGCTTTTTGGCTATTTTTTTCCCGCCGATAATATCATATTAAGTTCGGACTGGGGTGGGGAGGGGCAGAGACCGTTCTGCTGAATCAATGAGTTATATACTAATCCAAGAGAACTGCCGTTGCTAAGGCAACACTTTTTGAAAGAAATATGATACGGTGTTCCATTATCAATTTTAGCAGTTCCGTGTGTTAAATATCAGTCGATTGGTTGTCAATAACAATCTCTCTCTCTCTCTCCTCTCTCTCTCCTCTCTCTCCACTCTCTCTCTTACTCTTCTCTCTCTCCTCTCTCTCTCTCTTTCTCTCTCTCTCTCTCTCTCCCCTCTCTCTCTCTCTCTTTCTCTCTTTCTCTCCCTCCCCCCCCTCTCTCTCTCTCTCTCTCTCTCTCTCTCTCTCTCTTTCTATCTATCTATCTATCTTATCTATCTATATAACTATCTATGTACCTATCTATTTCTTTATTTCTCCTCGGACCTCCTAGCGAGAGACAGACAATAGAAAAAAGAGAACTGATTTTATAAAACATAGAAAAAGTACTTGATACATTCTTGAACCACTGCTCCCTCCCTACTTCACAAACCGAAGAGACCCAATGAGACAGCTGGGTCGAGGTCAAATTTTGTTCGGATTCCAGATACTATTATGCTATGCAAGTCTGCAATGGTAGGTAACTCATAATTTTTGTGTAATTTTGACCTGGGGTGAATATACTATACCTTGTTAACGAAGAGCCTGGCTCTCATTATCCATTTACCCCCAGAATGGAGCGTTTCTGGTAAACCTTGATGAATAATAAGGATATTGTGTAACATAATATACTAGCCAAAATCCAAACGACCAAGAGGAGACGAAAACAATAAATAAGCTGATTTACTGTCACGTGTTCTTTTCATTGTCGTAACGTAATAGTCGTTACATGAATGATCCGTAAAAGTTCTCAATATTCGTCACCCACCAACCCATTTTCTTCATTGCCCACTCCCAATCTCCGGAGCATCGTAAAAGTTCTCAATATTCGTCACCCACCAACCCATTTTCTTCATTGCCCACTCCAATCTCTGCGTAATGATTTCATCAACAATTACTGTTCATATCAAATTTGGCACCATTCGAAGGTGTTTGGACTTATCTACACCCACACAAAACAAATTATACTGTGGTCCATTCAGAAAATTAGACTTGATATATATATGATAATACTACTCGCCAACAACCCTGAAGCATAGAAAAATTGCCTCATACCTAAACTGGCAAATTTTATTTTTTAAATATTTTTCTTCAAAATTTAAAAGCAAAAGGGAAGGGCAATTTATTTGCTTAAAAACAGTAGCTACTTTCGGTATCTCCGCTAAAATCAAATACTTCATTATTACTTATACTGTAATGACAGATCAAAAACGAGTCAAATGGTCAATAGATGGTTGCTGTAATTATGCATAATTCTACAAATTATTGAGGAAAAAAGAACAAGACAGAGAGAAAAATGTACTAAATATCTTTTTGAACAACTGCACTCTCTCTCTCTCTCTCTCTCTCTCTCTCTCTCTCTCTCTCCCTCTCTTTCTCTCTCTCTCTCTCTCTCTCTCTCTCTCTCTCTCTCTCTCTCTCTCTCTCTCTCTCTCTGTGTGCACTTTACTAAGCAATAATCGTGTCAAACGATTCTCACTATCCCACGACTAAGTAATCGAATAATGTATCCGATCATAGCGCATTCCACTCACGTTGTTTCCGATAAATAATATGCGTTAATGTCTGACCG
>NC_088363.1:91828634-91838634 GCF_034508935.2 Berghia stephanieae
TTCTTCTTCTTCTTCTTCTTCTTCTTCTTCTTCTTCTTCTTCTTCTCTTCTTCTTCTTCTTTCTTCTTCTTCTTCTTCTTCTTCTTCTTCTTCTTCTTCTTCTCCTTCTTCTTCTTCTTCTTCTTCTTCTTCTTCTTCTTCTTCTTCTTTCTTCTTCTTCTTCTTCTTCTTCTTCTTCTTCTTCTCTTCTTCTTCTTCTTCTTCTTCTTCTTCTTCTTCTTCTTCTTCTTCTTCTTCTTCTTCTTCTTCTTCTTCTTCTTCTTCTTCTTCTTCTTCTTCTTCTTCTTCTTCTTCTTCTTCTTCTTCTTCTTCTTCTTCTTTCTTCTTCTTCTTCTTCTTCTTCTTCTTCTTCTTCTTCTTCTTCTTCTTCTTCTTTCTTCTTCTTCTTCTTCTTCTTCTTCTTCTTCTTCTTCTTCTTCTTCTTCTTCTTCTTCTTCTTCTTCTTCTTCTTTTCTTCTTCTTTTCTTCTTCTTTTCTTCTTCTTCTTCTTCTTCTTCTTCTTCTCTTCTTCTTCTTCTTCTTCTTCTTCTTCTTCTTCTTCTTCTTCTTCTTCTTTCTTCTTCTTCTTCTTCTTTCTTCTTCTTCTTTCTTCTTCTTCTTCTTCTTCTTCTTCTTCTTTCTTCTTCTTCTTCTTCTTCTTCTTCTTCTTCTTCTTCTTCTTCTTCTTCTTCTTCTTCTTCTTCTTCTTCTTCTTCTTCTTCTTCTTCTTCTTCTTCTTCTTCTTCTTCTTCTTTCTTCTTCTTCTTCTCTTCTTCTTCTTCTTCTTCTTCTCTTCTTCTTCTTCTTCTTCTTCTTTTCTTCTTCTTCTTCTTCTTCTTCTTCTTCTTCTTCTTCTTCTTCTTCTTCTTCTTCTTCTTCTTCTTCTTCTTCTCTTCTCTTCTTCTTCTTCTTCTTCTTCTTCCTTCTTCTTCTTCTTCTTCTTCTTCTTCTTCTTCTTCTTCTTCTTCTTCTTCTTCTTCTTCTTCTTCTTCTTCTTCTTCTTCTTCTTCTTCTTCTTCTTCTTTCTTCTTCTTCTTCTTCTTCTTCTTCTTCTTCTTCTTCTTCTTCTTCTTCTTCTTTCTTCTTTCTTCTTCTTCTTCTTCTTCTTCTTCTTCTTCTTCTTCTTCTTCTTCTTCTTCTTCTCTTTCTTCTTCTTCTTCTTTTCTTCTCTTCGAAATTTTATAAGGACAACTTCGGGGTTAAATAATTTTCATCAGGTGAAAAATTTCACTACTGAAAATAATATTTAAACAAATAACGCACCTTTGTTGGATGAAATACAGAACACCGATTATCCCACCCTCCCGATGAAAAAAAACCCTTTCAATTCTTAGTAAATACGTAATTGTTGGATAAGGCTTTGAATTCATTGAATAGAAAAAAAAAATCAACGATTGCAGCATATTTTCGCCCATTTTATTGGTTTAAAACAAGAAATAAAATACAGCTGATTGACAATTAAAAAATCATCTTTTGGTCCGCATGAATACAATCCAACGTTTTTCTTTTCTTTCTTTTTTTTTTTTTTTTTTTGGTCAAATTGTCAATCAAGCGCAGATGGAGAAAAACACAAATTATGGCAAACCGAAGCAGATAACTAATACTGCCATACAATTGGTCACGAAATATCTAAGAATCACACTTGGAGTGGTGGAATAATATACGATTCTTTTATCTCTTTGTATTTATTAAACGAGTTATTTTTTTTATCGTGCCCAATAACACAACGAGCTTGCGAGTATGTGTTATTCCACGATAAAAATATAACGAGTTTAATAAAGACAAAGAGATGAAAGAAAACGTTTATTCCACCACCACAAGTAAGATTATTAGATAATTCGTAACCAAACGGTATGGTATTAGTACTTCTATTCACAATAAGTTGTATCTTTCTTGAGAGACAATTTGACCCAAAAACAAAAGCGTTGGATTTGTATTCATGCGCTCCAAACGATTATTTTTAATCGCCAATCAGCTGTCTTTTGCACAGTATTTCACACCAATAAAAGGTGCGAAAATATTCTGCAATTGTTGGATAAATTTTTTTCAACGCGTTCAAAGCGTTATTCAACGATCAGATACGTATTTACTAATAAATGATAGGGTTTTCCAACGAGATGGGTGGAATAAACGTATTTTTAAAATTTCTTTGTATTTATTAAGCTCGTTGTTTTTTAATCGGGCAATTACACATCCTCGCAAACTCGTAGTGTTATTTGGTACGATAAAAATATGTCGTATAGTTTCTCATTTGTTCATTTTCTATTACATTATCTTTTCAGTGCCGTCTCATATTACATTTCGGACGTTCTGTTGAATCTTCCAACCTGGTTTAATGTCTCAGAGGCGTGTTCTTCTAATTCAATGCCATGGGAAAGGAACGATGATGACCGTGAAAACGATAATGCTACAGCCAAAAATGAAACGGAATTCAACTGTACAGATGATTCAGAATGTAATCTTTTAGATTATGTTGGGACGTACACGGACCCGACATTTGGAGATGCCGTGGTTAGTATAAACTCTGGAAGCAACAATAGTTCAGAGGACACGCCATCTCCGAGGCTTACTTTTAAATTTGGGCGATTCGGATTGCTGGATTTGACTCAGAGATCGCGATGGGTTTTTACAGGAAAGTTTTATGGACCATTTTTGTA
The DNA here is from genome assembly GCF_034508935.2 of Berghia stephanieae. Taxonomy (NCBI): domain Eukaryota; kingdom Metazoa; phylum Mollusca; class Gastropoda; order Nudibranchia; family Aeolidiidae; genus Berghia; species Berghia stephanieae. Next base: position 91,831,271 of record NC_088363.1, read on the forward strand.
TTTAAATAGATTGTCCGATGTATTTGAGGTCGAATTTTCTATAAAGGATGATAATAATGATAACGGCAACGAGAAGGGTGTCAAGTCATTATCTATGAGCTTATTTGGTGAATCAAAAGCTGGACCTTTCCATAGACGAGACATTACAGAGAAGGGCAACACTAGTCATAATGCTAACGTAGTGTCATATAGCCTTCTTTTAATAGTCATTTTTGCCTCTGGTTCACGTTACTTTCTACCAGAGTTCTGATAATGTAACGCATCATTTTGTCGATTTGATTGAAAGTGTATCTACTTATTTAAGAGTCTGATAAACTCAACGATTGTCGTCAACCTTTTGAAATAGATTGAACTATTCCTGAAATAATAAAAACCCCGCGATTTTCCTTGAGTTTATCAGATTTTGAAATAATTGCAAGTTTTACTTTGCTATTTGTCAACGTTAGAGGGGTGTTCAAAATGTAAGCTTGATTTTTACTAATTATGATCTGTTTCTTGTATTTTATAAAATACCTCTTGAATTTCAGTGATGTACAATAGTTAGTTTTGAAATTATACTATATCAGTGGTCGGTAAGCGCACACTTTTATTAAGTCATTGTGACTCTCGGATAATCCCGTTCAGGAGATGTAATTTATAACCCCAAAATTAGAATTTTGGTTGAGATGAATGCAAAGCTACTAGAAGCTACAAAAACACTGTCGGCCATGTCACCACATCGGACATAAATCGGGAAAAAAGTTAAATACTACAAATTCTTCATCTGTACTTGTATTTATTAAACTGATATGAAAAGTACAATTGTCGATGACCAAGTTCCACCAAGAGTTTTTCAATTCTACATACAAACAAATAGATGGTTATGTCTTATCTTGCGGATGTCAGAAAAAGAATAACAAAGACCTGAATGACGTCATCTTCGAACTATCTATATGAAGTAATTTCAAACCTGTATTTTAAAGTTTAATTTCTGTTGTTGTAGAACAAATCTCTCTTCATGCATGTTTCCTCGATACTTGTACTTGTACAAAGTCACGATTTCGATTACAATGTTATCATAATTTATGATAACTCTCAAAGCCTGACATTGGACGGTACCCTAGAGATTCTTTGCCAGGTTTCTTTGAGTCTTCCCCGCTTTCTCTTCCCAACGCTGAATATACGTTACAATATATACTATCATCATAGGAATTATGTCATTTCACAATTTGTCTTCTTTATTTTTATACCTTTTTCATTGTAAAATATGAATAACCATTTAATCAGTATTAAAACAACTTATATGATATGTATGACTTTGTTTGAGTGATTTTGTGATACCTTCGAATGTATTTCACTCAAACGGCATTCAACCGGGATAGAACAGTTTTCAAGTATTGTTCGCCATTCAGCACTGCTTCACGAATGGACAGCATGATAGACAAACACGCGTTATAGTTATTAACTTGCTACTTTCCTTTTGAAATTTTGTTGAATTAACATTTTTGATTGGTAAGAACCAACCTGACTTGCCCACTTTACTCACATTTTCTCATAAATAAATAATATGAAATTGAATGTAAGCTCCGATTTTATTACAAGAACAGATCAAATGAACGTTTCGGGTTTCCCCTTTATCAACAAAACAGTATAAATGAAACACTACAGATAAATGGACAACGTGGTAGTGGCGTTGTTACGATGAATAACAACGTAACTACGCCACTACCACATTATCTCATTCATCTGTAGTGTTTCATTTCTCCTGTTTTGTTGATAAAGGGGAAACCCGAAACTTTCATTTGATCTGTTCTTGTGATAAAATCGAAGCTTACATTCAATTTCAAATGACCTAAATAGTGTCGAAAGCGCCGTTAAACACCTATAAACAAAAACAAATATTCATTTCTTCTAGCTTCGAGCATCAACATTTACATCACATTTTCTCATTGCACTTAGGTGAAAGTACTACTTACTTAATCCTCTTCGGGCCCTGAGGCACATAGGGCATTCACCAGATATCTCCATTGTTTGCGATCGGCTGCTTTTGCGGTGGCTGTATTCCAGGACAGGCCTGCTTCCTTTTAATTCTTTCTCCACGGTCCTTCTCCAGGATTCTTTGGGTCTTCCCCGCTTTCTCTTCTCATCTGCTGTCCAGTACGCTGAAGCAAATTTTACACCGAGTTCCGCAGTGTGAAGGTAGTACTAACTCAAACTTTTCTCTCCATTCTAAAATTCTTCTTATTACCAATCATCTGTTTCAATTATTGGTGAATTTACTAAAGAGGGGGGTTGGGGGTGGGGGGGGGGGGGGGGTGTATATAAATTTTAGAACAGATCGATAACTCTTTGAGTTCGAATACTTGCAACTTTTTAAGGTCATTTCAAAGCCAAAGCAAAATATGATGTGCTCAACAAAAGGATAGCTATCAGAGTTTCGTGCCTGCAATATTTTGGGGCACAGACAGCAATGAAAAGGTAAAAAATGAGCTTTTATATAGCGCAATATCCACTAAATGTGCTCAAAGCGCTTTACAAGGGGTCCCTGTCAACAGCAATATTACCATTTTTCGGACAAAGACAGCGCTATTAACGACCAGGTATTCATTTACACCTGAGTACGACGAGAGAATGTAAGTAAAGAGTATTTTCCAAGGACTCAATTATGCGCCGAGCGAGGCTCGAACCCAGGACATTCCGATCCGAAAGCGAGTGTCATATCATCAGAATTTTGCATAACTTCAAGACTTTCGTAACGAATACGTAAGATGGATGAGAACAGTTTTCTGAAGTAGACCACAGCAAGTCTGTCCATATTTTCACTTTAAGCTTCCCTGGAATCTCACAAACATGATTGCCGGCATCCTCATCAAAAGACTCTCAGATTGTTTTCTTTATCGATAAACAGTCATTCAGAGAGATAATTTAGAACAATGAAATTTTACATGCAGAAAACAACACACATTCACATCCAACTGTATCCCTCTCAGAAAGGGACGATAGTCTCATATCAAGATAAGGACAGAAATCAGAAAGCCAATAGGAAGGGGCAGCACAAATTAAATAGAGGATGGACTTCCAACCACAACCGCAACCACCACCAACCTCCCTCGGAGACTGCTTATAATATGGGTCAAGCAAAATTTTACCCTTTACTTATTTATTTGTTGTTGTTATTTTGTTGGGTTTTTTTTTTTTAGAGTTTTAACGGCACTTGCAACATACATGGGTCATTTAAGTGCCAGGAATAGGGAGACGAAAGATTTAGATAATAGGGGGAACAGAAGTAGACGATAGTATTTGTTACAGAAAAGAAAATGAGTATTAAGTTTGAAATATTACACATTATACAAATGTAGGCACAAATCAATCTTTATTTATGAACTTATTGATTCGTAATTTGATGATGGGTCATGCAAAAATAGCATAAGATAACTAGAGTATGCAAATCTTTCTAACCATTTTATCATTATTGATATTGTTAATGTTTAACTTAATATTTTGCACCAATGCCTCCTACTGAATCCAACTGCAATCTTAGGTAAATGAGAAAAACTGATTTTATAAAAGTTTTTTTCTGTAGTTCATAATGAGACAGTTCTCCTTCAAATATTGTCCGTATTGTGAGTTGGTAGGGTTTTTGGCTGCAACCTTACCTTAATTGGATTCAATAGTCTGATGTCATGTCGCCCAACACGGCGGCCATCGTGGTTCTAAACAAAAAGAAAATCGGTACTTCTTATTCTGCATGCTGGCTAGAACTTTTCATATATCAGAATGTGTAAAAGTCAAAACATGATCAGATTCATAACGAGTTTTTTTCACGCTTTTATGCTCGTCGAGAAATATTTCATAAGGGCGTCCGCCATTGTTCCGATAGTTTAGAGCCATTTACTAAGTTACCATGCGTCATTACGAGGGAAGTGACTTCACGACTGTTGAAGCGTATCTGGTCCGATAGATAGAGTCGTTAACGATTCGAATTCTTGACTGTCCGCCATTGACAAAGACATTTTTACACACGTCTTGTCCAGAATCTTGATGAATTATAATTATATATAAAAAATACCAACTTGAACTTTAGTATAGCGCAATATCCACTAAGGGGAGCGAAGTGGCCGGGTGGTTAAGGCATTGCCTTGTGACCCGTAAGGTCCCGCGTTCGAGTCCCGCATTAGACACTTTCGTTTTTTCTCCTTGGGTAAGATTATTAATGAATTATCTATATTCCTTCGTAGGCGACGATGTCTTATGTATGTGGCTGAATGACATGATTTCATTTCATTTAATATCCACTATACGTGCTAAAAGGCTAAAAGTGATTTACAAGGGGTCCCTGGCCAACATCAACACGTAACATGAAAGACGTGACATGACGCCTGTTAGGCAATATTACAATTTTTTTCGGACAGGTACTCATTTTACATCAATCTGAGTACGGTTAGAAACTGTGAGTAAAGAGCCTTTTCCAAGGACTCAACTATGTGCCGAGCGAGACCTTCCGATCTTAAACGCTGTTAAAAAGGCAATCATACTCAATTTACTTCTGAATGCGGTGGGAATATGTTAAAAAAAGGCTTTCGTAAGGATTCAATTGTGTGTTACTCAGAGCGGGACTCGAACTCAGTACATTCCGATCCGAAGGCGAGTTTCACATCGCCGTACATTATATGGTCCTAGTATGATAGAAGAATGTCCGTGACATGAGCTTTTGTGCTATGTTCATAACAGTCTTTTGTTATGTAAAATAACGAATTGTTTATTACCCATCTTTGATTATCTAAGGGTTATTAAAACATCAAGTTTTTGTTACTGGTAACCTTTTATACATATTATATACAATTTTACACTGGCAAAAAGTCCTTTGTACATCAGAGCAAGAAAAATATTACATCATAACAAATCGATTGGTTTAAAAGATCCACAATTTAAAAAAAATTAAAATCCTGAGACATTTTTAAGAGAATCCTAAATTATTTTTGGCTAATTTTAATCGATCGATACAAAATGAAACAAAACCTTGTTGTACATTACAATGTGTTAAAGGCCTTTTAGTCAGTGAAGACTAGAACAACACACTGCCCATTACAATGGCTGACAAACACGCTCCTTTCGGAAGAGTTGCCTTGCTCGCAGATACAAAGCAATGGGAATTGCCACATATATGATCACAACAATTATGATACATTTAATTTGTACATAGTAAATAGTTTCTCGCTACTGACACCGGTATACTATATAAAGTCAACACATTTTATCATTTATCATGACATAATATACGGCTCTTACATTCTTGCTTTTTGGAATTCCGGATGTGTTCCAACCGCTGCACGAGCTTTCGAGTGCGCATTGGGAACAAAGTTCGAATTCCAAATGGCAAGAGTGTAAGAAATCATTTATTCTACCCTCAATCAATTCCGATCTCGTCATCTTTGAATAAAAGACATGTTCAAAAACACCTGAATAACATTTCTTTTTAAAGAATCACATTTTAAATAAAATTTAACGATTTATAATCTGACGTCACATCTACTATTATTGAAAACAAGATATTATTACACGTTTTCATTTAGGGAGAGGGATGGAATAATACTGTTTAGTATGGTTATGTATGCGTTTGATATCTTATTCCCAGTACGATAATATTACGACTAAGTAAACTCTTTTCACGCATTCGGCAGTACATATATATACTTATTTACTTACGCAAATTAAAGTCACTATCATGGCTGTTGCAAGAGCGATATCTTTTTTTACAGTCAGGAACAAAAAAATAACAACCCAAAAAAACATGGGAGACTCACGACCATTGATTCAATTATGTTTTGTCAAAATGATGGTTCTATTGAAGGTCTCGAGTCTTTCTAAATGTGATGAGGATGCTTTGTATGTGTTATTGAAAGTCGAGATCCTTTTATACTCCCTCAAACCAACAAAACATATTATGTATTAATTTGACTTGAAATATACTTTTTCTTCCTGCAATCTACAAAATATCCATGGTGTATTATCAAAGATGAGAATTTTTTTAGATTCACAGTATCTAAACTTATCTTAAAATGTTCTAAATTGGTGACATTATCAACATTCTTTGAAAAAGTACTTTTCCAATGTCAAAAGGCGTTGGGAAAACTGTCTCCTGGTAGAATTGCAATACTTGCAATTGCTTTTAGGTATTTCATTAAACGAACTCTTGCTGTGGAAGCTGTAAGTGTTTGCTGTCTGATATCTGAAATGAATTGACCTTGACCTCAACTTGTCAAAAAGTCTCAAGCCTGACACGTCAAAGCAGTGTCTAAATTGAGACTTATTGACAAGAAAAGACATCTTAATAAACCGATATCTTATCAATCTTTTCTGGTCATAATGAAATAAATATGCTTTTAGCTGGATTCCCTTCTTCGCCACGAACAGTTATAAAATTGCATCTATATAGCTTCCAAAACTCAAATAATTAAGATTTAAGTGACTGCCGCCTTTATATCATACACTTGACACATCACTGACACAAAGTACGGATATAATTCTAATTTTAAGTTACAAAGACTCAGGTAAAGCTAAAGCAGATAATCTTCACAGAAGAAACACCCCTCTGACAAGTGTGTCTGTCCTCAACTTCATAACACATTCAAAGTATATCTTTGATATCTATATATCTACAAAGCATATCTTCGATATCTACACATCTTTGTTATACAACAGCACTACACATTCCAAAAAAGTGTCGATATAAACTTTCCAGTGCATCTTTTGGACTGTTTAATACTTGAAAAAATTGTACAGATAAATTTCTTATAAGATATTTGGAGAAAGTATCATTTGCAAATTATGAATAATATATCTTTCTAATACAACTTTTGGATATCACATTTCAACACAACGTATAGACATATTGTTTTTAAAAGTGTTTAATTGATACATTCTCATAGTGCCTTGATCTCTTGTATGTTATGTTCACTGAGTGTTTTGACTTTCTTTGTATATAATAGTCAGCCAATATGTATAAGTATATATATATATAATTAGTTTTCTTCCGGTCGCAAACCGTTTAACTCAGGAAAAACCTACAAGGCAGGAGATAAAACTACCGACGATATAATAGTCCAATGAGTATAGTTTCGTCACATGTCGAAATAAAGCATTTTCATTGGATACATTTATTGCCAAATATTTATAGACACGATACGCATTTGGTCGAGGAGAGATCTATAATGCCTGAAATTAGAACACCACGTGACTTTAATTACTATTATTTTGTTTCATTTTGAGTTGAACGGTTTTCGACTGAGGTCATCTGTGAATTCATACAGAGTTTCTATACAACTTTCAGGAAATGTCTCAATTGTTATTTAGAGGTATTCCGTCATTATTTTGGTACATTGTAT
>NC_088363.1:91843146-91855646 GCF_034508935.2 Berghia stephanieae
AAAAAAAAAAAAAAAAAAAAAAAAAAAAAACAAAAACCCCCCCCCCCCAAAAAAAAAAACAAAAAAAAATCCGACGGGGCTTCTTAAAATTAGGCCAAAAAAACTCGCTGAAGCCCCATGTTTAGGTACTTGACCAACGAACATCGGATCGATATTTGTAGACGAGTTTCTGACCAAATTTAAATCAAAGTTGTGTGCATTTTTCTTGATATTTGCAATGCAATGGTATTTCAAATTCCCATCCCAAAGCAAGGCTTTTCCTATAGATAGTATCGTTTGGCTAAGAGCTCACAAAATTGCCATCCGGAAGTAAAACGGACCAACACACAAAACTATGTGTAACCTTAAACGTTTATAGTCTGGTCAATACGAGAAGGCAAAAAAAAAACAAAGAAAAAAAGAAAAAAAAAAAAATAATAAAAAAGGCCGGAGTGACGTCAACTTCGATCTATCTATATATAATATAACGTTTCATTTTCTGAACACGGCCAAACCAAGTGCAGTTTTGTCGACTATGACTAAACACCTTTTAAAACTTTTGCCCATAAACTCTTTAAAATCAATTGATTAAAAAAGACGAAATAGAACTTGTCAGAAAGCTTAAACCCGAGACTTTTTTACCGTTAATCATTAGTTGGCAAGTTGGGAATCAATCAAATTCATCGACAGTATGAAGAAGTAAGAGCTGTCTACCGACATAAATTTTAAGAAAGTTTTTTGGGTCATCGACGGCAGTTAGTTATTCTTTCGTTTTTCAGTAATCAATCTTACTTTTCATTTTCTTGTTGTTCATTGGGATTTTCTCCATCTCCATTCGATTTGGTCGTTGCTTTCTTATTATCATCGTAATCATCACTCTCTTTATCATCTTCGTCATCGTCTTCCCTTCTTAGTTCTCCGTTTTCTTGAGCAGCATCTCTGAAAAACAAAGAAAGATTTAAAGATGTTGTGACATTCAGTTAGGGAAGTTTTGCTTATAATCCCAGAACAGCAAGCTTTTTGGCTATTTTTTTCCCGCCGATAATATCATATTAAGTTCGGACTGGGGTGGGGAGGGGCAGAGACCGTTCTGCTGAATCAATGAGTTATATACTAATCCAAGAGAACTGCCGTTGCTAAGGCAACACTTTTTGAAAGAAATATGATACGGTGTTCCATTATCAATTTTAGCAGTTCCGTGTGTTAAATATCAGTCGATTGGGTTGTCAATAACAATCTCTCTCTCTCTCTCTCTCTCTCTCTCTCTCTCTCTCTCCCCCCCCCCCCTCCTCTCTTCCTCTCTCTCCTCTCTCTCTATCTATCTATCTATCTATCTATCTATCTATCTATTCTATCTATCTATCTATCTATCTATCTATCTATATACCTATCTATTTCTTTATTTCTCCTCGGACCTCCTAGCGAGAGACAGACAATAGAAAAAAGAGAACTGATTTTATAAAACATAGAAAAAAGTACTTAATACATTCTTGAACCACTGCTCCCTCCCTACTTCACAAACCGAAGAGACCCAATGAGACAGCTGGGTCGAGGTCAAATTTTGTTCGGATTCCAGATACTATTATGCTATGCAAGTCTGCAATGGTAAGTAACTCATAATTTTTGTGTAATTTTGACCTGGGGTGAATATACTATACCTTGTTAACGAAGAACCTGGCTCTCATTATCCATTTACCCCCAGAATGGAGCGTTTCTGGTAAACCTTGATGAATAATAAGGATATTGTGTAACATAATATACTAGCCAAAATCCAAACGACCAAGAGGAGACGAAAACAATAAATAAGGCTGATTTACTGTCACGTGTTCTTTTCATTGTCGTAACGTAGATAGTCGTTACATGAATGATCCGTAAAAGTTCTCAATATTCGTCACCCACCAACCCATTTTCTTCATTGCCCACTCCAATCTCCGAGCATCGTAAAAGTTCTCAATATTCGTCACCCACCAACCCATTTTCTTCATTGCCCACTCCAATCTCCGGAGCATCGTAAAAGTTCTCAATATTCGTCACCCACCAACCCATTTTCTTCATTGCCCACTCCAATCTCTGCGTAATGATTTCATCAACAATTACTGTTCATATCAAATTTGGCACCATTCGAAGGTGTTTGGACTTATCTACACCCACACAAACAAATTATACTGTGGTCCATTCAGAAAATTAGACTTGATATAATATGATATACATACTCGCCAACAACCCTGAAGCATAGAAAAATTGCCTCATACCTAAACTGGCAAATTTTATTTTTTTAAATATTTTTCTTCAAAATTTAAAAGCAAAAGGGAAGGGCAATTTATTTGCTTAAAAACAGTAGGCTACTTTCGGTATCTCCGCTAAAATCAAATACTTCATTATTACTTATACTGTAATGACAGATCAAAAACGAGTCAAATGGTCAATAGATGGTTGCTGTAATTATGCATAATTCTACAAATTATTGAGGAAAAAAGAACAAGACAGAGAGAAAAATGTACTAAATATCCTTTTGAACCACTGCACTCTCTCTCCTCTCTCTCTCTCTCTCTCTCTCTCTCTCTCTCTCTCCTCTCTCTCTCTCTCTCTCTCTCTCTCTGTGTGTGTGTGTGTGCACTTTACTAAGCAATAATCGTGTCAAACGATTCTCACTATCCCACGACTAAGTAATCGAATAATGTATCCGATCATAGCGCATTCACTCACGTTGGTTTCCGATAAATAATATGCGTTAATGTCTGACCGTTTAACTGATCAAACAAGCAATATTAATTGGTAATCCAATAAATAGTCTATTAATATTATTAGTCTATTAATAATAGGTCCGGAAATGACAAAACCCAAACGGCGATTTCATTGTAGTGTAATGTCCTGGTCCAAAAGGGGTCCCTTGGAGTTTCTAATCAAATTGATTTAAGAGACCAAGAGAGTTGTTGAATAAATCTATTTGATCACATGTTGGTATAAAAAAAAAAAGAAAAAGAAAATAGAACAAAAAAAAATCGGGCTAAGCGAACTATTACTATTGATGTTAGGGCGACGCAGAAAATGATAGAAAATTGAGTGGGAAGGGGGAAGGATGGGAGCAAGAAAACGATAGGAGATAGATATTGCTATATTCAATAAGACAGCCAGACAGTAACACACCCCCCCCCCCACAAACACACAAAACACACACACACACACACACAATATATATATATATATATATATATATATATATATTATATATATATATATATACATATACGTACATTTCGGTAGATAGATAAATACATAGGCACAGACAGATAGATAGATATATAAAGATAAGAGGGGAAGAGAGAAGAGAGAGAGAGAAGAGGAGGAGAGAGAGAGAGAAGAGAGAGAGAGAGGACAAAAAAAATTTTTATAAAAAAAAAAAAAAAAAGAGAGAGAGAGAGAGAGAGAGAGAGAGAGAGATGAGAAGAGAGAAATAGAGAGAGAGAGAGAGAGAGAGAGAGAGAGAGAGAGAGAGCGTGTGTTCAAAGAAAAGCCGCCTGGCAGGTCTATTCTTTTTGGGGTCCACATTGTTCCCTGCAGCAAATGTATAATTTTAGCCATCGAGCACAGAAGTAGTGGCTTAAATTATAAAACTATTATAATCAGATTGATATTCAAGAAACTTGTCAACTTTCTTAAATTAAGGGTAATTCTATTACTACGTATTACCCTTTGATTCAAATGAAAGAAAATCTACTGGCGCGTAATGCTCGGTCCTTAATTTGACCTTTACCTTGGGAGTCGCCATCATTTGGCCGCCCTACCGAATTAATCAAAATTGATGGTTTAAAATATTCGTCTCGATCATTGTTCCACAATACTGTAGTACTAGTATGATAATAATTAAAAAGTAAGTTGATTTAACATTTAAAATTATATTTATATTTAAAAAAATATAATTCTTTATCTAAATTTGTCTTATGCGTCGATTTGATTTGCGTTATTTAAATTGTTGACTAATCTTTATAGTCACTGTCAATATCTTCATACATTCTATATTTTATTAAAAGAATAAATCAAAGTAAAAGGTAGTGTCCACGTGCTCTTATTATGTGAGAGTATTTCAACAGCGTGACTTCAACAGCGTGACTGTGTCCTCGCCTCTCACTCTTCACAGTACGTAGAATCGGTGTCTACGTTCGCTATGGCATTGTGCTCGGTCACTTGAAGTTGGGAATCGCTATCTGGCCGCCCTATTGCCAAATTCATTTGCGCGCACCTACAGATTATATAACCGGACCTATTTTGATCGATGACGTCGTTTCGATGTATCTTAACTTCCACAATACATAGTGTAATAAGTATAATAGATGAGTGCATGTAGTGCATGTTCGTAATAGCCTTTATTTCTCAGCAAACATTGCGCGTTCTTCACCAGTAACATTCCAAAGAAATATGGCTCCATGTTATCGCCAGGGAAAGGGAGATAAGGGATAGATGAAGAATTGCGAAGCATACTGAGTGAGGTGAAGCCGTCGAGATGCTTTTTATAAATGTGCACATTCATTTATTTTTAAACACAGGAGTCAACAACCCACTCACCTTGCTTGAGCCTGTTTTTCCAGCATCTCCAAGTATCCTAAAATGCCCTTCGACTTGCTCCAGGGAAGACCTCCAATACCGTAGTAGACATGGGGGTCGTCCCGATCACTCTTCTTCCTTTTACCATCGCTTTTCATCATGGCAGCGTCTTCCCCGGACTCCTCCCCAGAGCTCCTGCTGCTACTTTCGATGAGACAACTATTCCCATTATTACCTTTACCATTGTCGCCATCGTCGTCGATATCGTTATCGCCGTAAACGTAATCGTCGTCGTAATCGTCGTACTCGTCTGCCGAGTTGAGCTTGTGCAGAATCAGAGACCGATCCGGCGTTGTTGGAGTCGGCTCGCAGGACGAGTAGTCGCTGTAGTGATCGTTCGAGTCGGAGGCCAGAGACAACTTGTCTAGAGAGGCCGCTTCGTCGCCGTTTTTGTTACTGATGGTTTTGTTGTTGTTGGTGGACGTGGATAGAGACGTTGGTCGGTTCAGGAAATAGTTCGGATTGGAGAAGCTTGTGTAGATGGAATCCGGATCTGTGATAAAGACAAATAAAAGGAAAGAAGAAAACTTTGAAAAAGGATGTTTATAAAATTCAGCTGAAAGAAGGAACAAAGTTGACGTCACTCAGGTCTTTGTTATTATTTTTATAACACAGCCGGTTATTGATGAGTTCTCAGTAAATCATATCGATCAGACTATAAACGTTAAAGGTTCACACAGTTTGTGTGTTAGTACATATGTTAAATTTGGCTGGCGGGTGTCGTGAGTATTTTATCCAAACGCATTTCATCAATAACCACATTTTTGTTTTTCTAATGTCAAACACACGGAATGTCATGCTTATACACTTAAACACACAAACACACAGAGGGAGAGAGAGAGAGAAAGAGAGAGAGAGAGAGAGAGAGAGAGAGAGAGAGAGAGAGAGAGAGAAAGAAAGGAGGGGGGAAAAAAAGAGAAAATAGACATACAAACACACACACACACACACACACACACACATACACACGCACACCCAATAAGCCAAAAGAAAAATAAATGTTGAGCTTTCTAATCCCCCTCATATTTTTATCCTCCACTTAATTCCCTGGTTTTCCACTCCTTCTTCTCTCTCTTTGAGGAAAAAACCGAGAGAAAAATCCGGTTAGGTCTCCAATAATCCAAGCCATATTATTTCTTTATCCGACCACTGAACACGTTACGGATTATTTAGCGATCTGTATAACGTTCTCAAAACCCTGCACCAATTTCAGGTCAAGAAGGTGGGATGTTTGGATTGTCGAGACGATGATTCTAAATAATTTGATGCAATATTAGTTCATTTCTGATTGAAACCCAGTTGACATTAAATTACTATGAGCATGGGGAAATCTTTTCTATTCTATTTTCATTTTTACTTTTATTTCTATTCTTTCAAAGGTTCTGATTTCTTTATTTTTAATTGTAATACGTTTTTGCAATAATAAATAATAATAATAATAATAATAATATATAATAATAATAATAATAATAATAATATAAATAATAATAATAATAATAATAATAATAATAATAATAATAATAATATTTAAATGATTTCATTTGCCTTCCGTCTGCCTTATTTTAGTTCAATTTAACACTTGACAATCTGACGTCACGAATTTCTTTTGTAAACTTGATATCCTTAGGTTTATTTGAAGGTCTATATATAAGTCACACTTAAATACCGGACAATTTACGACGTCTGCGATAGATTTTACCTCACAATTTAATAAAGGACAATTTTAAATAATTGTGTTAGATTCCACGTTAAGCTTTGTATACACGCGGGAATGTTACATAATAGAGTGCCTGCCCATCCTTGTTCAATTTCATTTCACAAAACTGCGTAATATATCAGCAACTTTCATGTGTGGCTAATACAATGATTATCTATACATTTATCTGTTTGTTCTCGGGAGAAAATTATGTAGGATCGAGATCTTTATCCCCCAACGCCCACGTGCGTATCAATGCAAATCACCGAAGAGCTGGGGAATCGTGAACCCATGAAGAATTTAATAAAATAGTCCGACAAAGGCGAAGGCGAGAGAAATTAAAAAATAAGGCACGTGTGTGTGTTTGTTTGTTTATTTGTTTGTGTGGGATTTAAGTTTTTTGGCGCTGTCACACATCTAGGTCACTGGTCAGTGCCAGTAAAAAGGGGAAAAAAATGTGAAAGTAAAAAAAAAAACCACAACCCCCCCCCCCCCAAAAAAAAAAAAAAACAGAAAAAAAGAACAAAAACCCGAGAAAAGCTAAGATAAAGGGGAATGGTTTTAATAGGGAACATATATGAAGATTTTAAGAGCATGCTATCAGTGTACTTTGTTTGACTTCACCCGAAAGTCTCATCCAGGATTCCACAACGAGAAATATATTCTAATGCTTACATATCCTTTTATATCCAAAACAAGAAATATAACTGTAAGAGATTATTTACGAAGAATAAATATTTATTATCTCCCCCCCCCCCCCCAAAAAAAAAAAAATATATATATACATTTGGCAGTTTCACTTCCATGAAAGGACTCTGGCCAGGGCTAGGGCAAAACCAAATAATCTCAATCCAAGACAAGACAGAGAGCAAGTTGGAAAACAGAGAAAGGGAATTGGAAGTAGTGCCGCGCTGAGGACCGGACCGAGGACCGGTCCCACGGTCTTTTAGCTGTGAACCGTGGTCCAGTCCCAAAGAGGAAGACCGCCGGCGGTCCTCACTTCTTATCACCTTTCAACGGTCTCGCGCCATACTACTTCCCCAGCGATTCGTTGCCTATCTTCCACCAATCACCACCCATCCCACTTAATTAATCGCACCCACCCCCCTTTGCCATACACTAAACGACACAGACGACCATAGAGACAGACGACCACCTCCTTCCACTCCGCAAACCGCCCTTTCGTGTGTGAGATGGGGGGAACAGGAGGCGCACGCCTTGGACGATTCCATTATACGGGGTAAATTTCAAAATTTACTACACCATAATGATCGCAATGACAATGATCTATGATGAAGGCATGACCCCTCTTCTCTAATGGGTTATTGTTTGAAATGTATGTGACTACTAAAGATGTGTGTGTGTGTGTGTGTGTGTGTGTGTGTGTGTGTCGAACCTAGCAAGTTGCAAGTCTGATTTTTTTGTTTTCTTTTGTCCATCTCTTGTCGCCACTCCTTTCTATCGCATTGTTGTCATTTAAAATAATACAATAATATTAAAATTTCGTTTGGTGTTTTAACTAATCAAGTAATATGAGTTTCATTAGTTTCTTCCGTCCAAAAAAAACAGTTATAACGTCTGTATTTTTAAAAGGTCCAATAGAATATTTGGGGACCCCGATAGCTCAGTTGATAGAGCACTCTCTTTATACGCAAAGGGCCAGAGATCGATCCCGGGTGCAGTCGATTTTTTTCTGAATCCCTGTCTACTCAGCAATGAATGGGCAGCTGAGTTTGTTAGATCTGGCGAAAAGTCACCATCGACCCCTCTTATCGCCTCATCCACCCCCTCTTATTATAACTTCACGTCTCTCTCTTACTCTTCAATGCTCGCTGCCCTCTAATGTGTGTGTGTGTGGGGGGGGGGGGGGAGGAGGGGGGGGGGGTAGGAGTTGCGTGTGTGTATCAACGCCACGAACAACTCGATCAACGCCTTGGGCGATGCCATTATCTCCGTTAATGGGGATAAATTTCAAATTTTATTAAATTATCGAAGTAACAATGAAGTACGGTGAGCCAATAAAGAAGGCATCACCCCTCTTCTCTAATTAGGTTACAATTTGAAATGAGTGTGACTACTCCGTGTGTTTTACTCCTGTAGGCCACGGTTTTCATCGTGTAGCGGTCTTTAACGGTTCAAGAATGAACGGACCGGTCTAGAGACCGGTCCTTGCGGTCTTCATTTCCCAAGGACCGTAGGACCGTGGTCCTTAAGCTTGCCAAGGACCGCCCCGCACTAATTGGAAGACACAGCTAGTGGCCGTGTGTCTGTCTGTCTGTCTGTCTGTCTGTCTGTCTGTTTGATTGATTGTTTGTTTGCTTGCTTGCGTGTGCGTATGTTCTTGTGGGAGGGGTTGGTTGGATTCTTTAAAACGTTGACGTCAGACAACACATACATATTATGTAGTGCGCGCACATGTACATGTGGATGAATATGAGGCGGAGAATGAAAAAAAAAAGAGGAGTGGAAGGATATGAATGATAATGCTTATGACGGCGATGGTGAAGATGATATTAATTAGGAAGATAAGGAGGATGACGATGACGACGACGAGAATGGAACCGATAAGGTATGTTTCTAAAACATTCCATTCAGACTCCGTAATGATGCAATTCTCATATTTTGTGAGAAGGAAAGAAGAAGAAGAAGAAAAAAGGTGTCTTCACACAATATTACTGCTATTCATTGGACAGCGTGACTCAGCGGTACGGTCTTTGCTTCGTACCCAAAAGGTACCGAGTTCGACTACCCGCTTCGTTGTGTGGCCTTGAGCAAGTCACCTCGCCCTAGCTCAATTTGCGGCGCTGCACTGCGGCTTCCCTTAGAATAGACCCTAAAGACAAATTTCCCCTTCGGGATGAATAAAGGGAGTTTATTTATTTATTTATTTATTTATTTATTTATTATTATTATTATTATTATTATTATTATTATTATTATTATTATTATTATTATTATTATTATTATTATTATTATTATTTATTTATTTATTTATTTATTTATTTTAAATTCGCATTTCTTGTTACTGACTCAGTAAGTCGATTTAACGTTTTAAAGTTGCTTTAAATTAAAGTACGAGCATCGATTCGGTCCATTTAATCTAATCTCTTGACTAAATCGAAAACCCAACAAATTAATGAAATGAGAGAGAAAGAAAATCATAGCGATCAAATCACGTACCAATTGTCAATATTGTTCTTTCCTCAATTTGATTATTACTCGACAATCTGTCTAACATGTGAATATATTGATTCACAAAAGTGAGTGAGGCAGACACTTGTGTTGATAATAACAAGAAATAAAGTGATTAGAGAAGTGCCAGAAGACATAATAGAGAATAAAAAACCTTTACGGCGATAGCGTAATTTCCCATCGCCGCAAAAATTCAAAATTGAGCTTTGAGCTTTTATATAGCGCAATATCCACTAAACGTGCTCAAAGCGCTTTACAAGGGGTCCCTGGTCAACAGCAACATTTAACATTTAGGACGGGACGACATGACGCCTGTTAGGCGATATTTCATTTTTTTTTCGGACAGAGACAACGCTGTTAACGGCCAGGTACTCATTTTATACCTGAGTACGGTGAGAGAATGTGAGGACTCAACTATCCGAAAGCGAGTGTCATACCACTAGATCACATAGCCGCACTTCCCATCGCCGCAACGCTGTTTTTTTTTATTCTCTATTATGTCTTCTAACACTTCTCAACCCACTTTATTTCTTATCATTGTCTATGACTTGGGAGGAAAACAACAAAAGTATACTTTCCTCACAACTATCGTTTTAAAAAACCAGCTTTTAACCCTCTCCTTACCAACTGCAGGAAAATCGTCACATTCGTTACGATACAATGAGCATGTTTCTTAATCAGATTTGTTTTGTACATTACAACATTTTATGTCAAAACCTTTGTTTTATAAAGCTTTTTATGCTGCCCAAAAATGTGCATATCTAGTGTATGTACCTGCGTATTTCTAATGAATTTGAGTGTAAAAAGTCAAGTTCTATGATGGGTAGGTATAACATTTCTGGAATAATCATGAATATGGTCGGTAAGGAGAGAATTAACCACTAAAACGTGCTCATAGCACTTTACAAAGGGTCCCTAGCCAACAGCAACACTTAACACGTATCACGAGACATGGCTCCTGTTAAGCGATATTACATTTTTTCGGACAGAGACAAAGCTGTTAAAGACCAGGCACTTATTTAACACCTCTGCGTACGATTAGAGAATGTGCGTACAGAGCCTTTTACAAAGACTCATCTATGCGCCGACCAAAAAGCACTCGAACCTAGGACCTTCTGATCCGAAGGCGAGTGTCATACCACGAGACCGATAGCTGTACAACAAATTCTACTCCAAAAGTGTAGGGCCAAGAGAAGAAGATGAAAGGATGAGAGAAGTTTAAGAAGAAAAAAAAATTATATTGCAATAATGGGCGAAAAGAAGGCAAACCATGTTAGCCACATTGTCAAATAAAACAAAGCAATTTTGTCTGGCATTCACCGATTTTAACAACGATTATTTAAGCATTCATCGTTTCGTATTCAGAGTTAGCCCCACCATGTATTAACACGAAGATAAATATCGTACACGCCCACGGGCTTCTCAATGCAAATTACCCGTTCAGGGGGGATGTGAAATGAATAGGAATGATGAACGTTCAAAAAAAGTCGTCTAAAACCACACAAAGCAACCATCAAAACAATTCGCCAAGTGCCTGAAATGTGCCAAATCATCCCATTGCATCGATTCGTGAAGGAAGGGAAGCAGTGAGGAAACAAAATAAAACCATACATAACTAATATTATTTACTTTGGTATAAAAATAGTCTTCTTAAAGCATAATGAGGCCTATGGAACCTACCCCCCCCCCACACTACACCTCTTTTTTTCTTCTTTATTTTACACCTGAGTACGGTGAGAGAATGTGAGTAAAGAGCCTTTTCCAATGACTCAACTATGCGCCAAGCGAGGCTCGAACTCAGGACCTTCCGATCAATATTTTCTTTGACTAATATTTACTTTGGTATAAAAATAGTCTTCTTAAAGCACCATGAGGCCCATGGAACATACCCCCCCCCCCCCCCTCCCACACACACACACACACACACACACACACACACTACACCTCTTTTTTTCTTTTTTGTAACATGAAAAAGACAGTAGCGACTACTTGCCTGCATTCTGACAGGACATAGGACGTTACTCAACAGGACACCACCCCCCCCCCCCCCTCCCCCCGTCCCCATTACTAAGAAACAAAATGATTATTTATCGATGGACAAAGGGACATTGTGTCGTTTCGAAAACTTGAGCTTTTATATAGAGCAATATCCACTTAATATGCTCAAAGCGCTTTACAAGGGGTCCCTGACCAACAGCACAACAGCAACACGTAACAAGTAGAACGAGACATGACGCCTGCTCTGCGATATTACAATTATTCAGACAGAGACAACTCTATTAACGACCAGGTACTCATTTACACCTGAGTACAGTGAGAAAATGTGAGTAAATGACTCAATTATGCGCCGAGCGAGGCTCGAACTCAGGACCTTCCGATCCGAAAGCGAGTGTCGTACCACAAGACCACATAGCCGCGCAGTTTCGACAGTTACGTGGATTCGAAACGGGTGCGGTTTTGTGGGATTCGAATATTCTACGATCAGCTACCGTGAAATGAAAACCCCGTTAAATATCATTACTTTACAGATTTAAGACTACTAATCTGAGTAAGCTTCCCTTCTATCTAATGGAATCAAAGCTTTGCTTAGTCATAAAGGCCGTCCTTTTGGTAGAAGCCAGGGATTGAAAGGCATAGATGTTGTTGCAAAATCCGTCAGAGATTAAATATATATTACTTCAACTAACGAAACCTAACCCCCCCCCCCCCCCCCCCCCCCGAATGTCCATTACCCGGGGGATCAAATTAAAAAAACAACCTTTAGACGAACAAAAATATATAACGGGGGAATGGCGACAAGCAAATATGCCACGGCATGAATACAATGAATGATGCGCAATTTCGCTATATCTTTTGTAGACTACGCTCGCAGGGTATTGCGATAGAGACTAAAACAGACTCCTAATATCTATAAATAATTATACACACACTAACACTCACCCCCCCCCCCCCCCCACACACACACACACACACATACACATGCTCATTTAAAAAAAAAAAAACAATTTTTGTTAATGGGAGATTTTTTTCT
>NC_088363.1:91860646-91875646 GCF_034508935.2 Berghia stephanieae
TGATTCGTGTTCGTTTCCACAAGATCGATAATGCTATGCATGGTTCGCGTTGTATTCTAAATCTAGAAAGATTTCATACGCCAAATTTACATTTTTACAATATTTTTAGATTTGATTATCTCCCCCTACCCTCTCGTCAACACTACGCCCAATACCTCCTCTCTCTCTCTCTCTCTCTCTCTTTTCTTCTCTCTCCTTCTCTCTCTCTCTCTCTCTCTCTCTCTCATATCACTCTCTCTCTCACTCTCTCTCTCTCTTCTCTCTCTATCAGCCTATCTCTTTTTATCTTTCTCTCTCTCTCGCTCTCTCTCTCTCTCTCTCTCTCTCTCCCCCTATACACACACACACACACACACACACACACACACACATATATATACATACATACACGGGTGTTATAACGTTTTACATACAGAGTTAAAATAAACAATTCAAAATTCATGGGACCTACTCACGATTCAAGACATTAGAAAATCAATTGGACCATTGTAAAAAATGCAACGGATCAGTCATAAAGCAAAATGAGGGACCAAAAGATCACATTAAAATTTGAGAATTGTGTCCAAAATCTTCGATATGGCATTTTTGCGGTGTGTTTATTAAAACACTTGTGGAAAAAAAATCTTTCAATATATTTTTTTGGGGAAAAATTGTCTAAATAAATTTGTATAAATCTGTTGTGGTAAAATTCCAGATTTGTATGATTTACAGTTGGCGGCTGCAGGCTTCTAAACGTTTCCCCTTTTTTTTCTCTTCCACCCAATATATTAACAATAACAAATTATTGATGAAAACAAAAAATAAGTCTTAGTCACACAAGGCATTAAAAATATTTAAACAATAAAAATCACCATGTTTTTGCGATTTTTGAGCATGAGCCGAGTAACTGAAATCATTACCAAAACCATAAATTCACACAATCAAAAAAAAAAAAAGAAAAGAAAAAGATAATAGAAAGATAAAACGTACAAATCTATCCTATCTTAATATACACGTCTTGTGCATTGTGATGGTGCCAAACATTCCAGAGACGAAAAGAAGTGGTGAGCTCATCGAACATGAAACTTTCTTCTTTTTTAAAAAGTTGCCATGGAGAAAATGTTGATGCTTCAAGCCAGATTATTTATAGCTAACATGGAATTTGTAGGGAGTAAGTTATCAAAAACTAAACATGAGAGAAGAATCGTTATGAAACATTCCGTCTGTATGTCGCTCAATATTTTCTGTCTTTATCATCATCTTCTAACAACCACCAACATAAGAGAGCATAAAAGAGTAACCGTTGTATTATTCATTATATGAAACGTCTGAAAAGCTCCTTTCAACCAAAAAGGACTAGCCATAACACCCTTATATTACATTCTATATCTGTATCTCCCATCCTATCTAATAAGGGGAGAAAATCGATGATTTCTCATCTTTTTGGGCTTTACAAAACGGAGGCAGCGCATCCGAGAGAGCAATCATAAATTCATATTGAACACTGCTAAAATAGATTCAAGTCTACAGAGGAATGTATGCGTCATAAACCACGAGAAGAGAACTCGTATATAAATGAATAATAAATAGATAAATAAATGAAGCATTTTATTTGACGCTTGTATTCCTTTTTATCTGCTAGTACAGAATTTATTATCAAAGCGCTCCTCCCATTCTATACAATAAAAATATAATACAAATAAAAAGAAAGTCAAGTAATCATTTGCAGTTCTTCTTAAGAGTTTTTTCCCATGCTTTTATATAGCTATACCATCTAATACGTTTCCTCTTGCAAGGCGGGGATTCCTCGATATGTCACGAATGTCTTCGTTTACTCCAAAAGAAGAGATTCCAAGGGTGAGGACAACAGAATAAGGATGTGTAGGACTACCTCTGATTCTCTATTCTTTGGCGTGGCCCGATGTGGAACCCAAATGGCCCAGGAGGCCATGCTCCCCCGCCCTCAGGGGAAGTCCGCCCACCACAAGTTTGATGGAAATAGAATTCGAATCATTGCATTTCATCATGTGTCAATCTATTATAGCACGTGGTCCATTCAAAAACTCACCAATTGTGGCTGGCAATACAATATCAAACATGTGTTGTAACCATCACAAAATCCTACGCCTCACACAAACCTTTTCAAAGCGAATTAAACGGATTGTGGTGAGAGAAAAAAAAAAAAAGGTTCACCTCCTGTAGTTGGCAAAAAATAGGTATATAAATAGATACATTTAAACATTTATTTATTTATTTATTTAATTTAAAAACGTTGTATATTTACTAATTTATTTACTTATTAATGTAATTTTATTTATTTATTAACTTATTTATTTATTTACTTATTGATGCATTTTATTTATTATATTTACTTATTCATTTATTTATTTACAAACACATGAGGACGACGAAGACGCGACTATGTTGTTCACACAGCCAGTCTCTGTCTTATCATTCATGACACGCGGCAGGGTTCTCAGACGGTAACAAGATAATGTACGTCCTGGGCTATCCTCTGAGGTAATTCTCAGGAGGGACAGGCAGGGCTCATCGACCTCAATAATGACATGAAAGAATTGATGGGGAGAGACACCATGGAGCGAAGGTCAAGTCAACGCGAAGCAAATTCTCGTTTTCATGGAAACTCCGATGAACTTCGAAGAAAGACAATAACAACAAATATTTTGTTTATAAATTAAATATCATAAAATGCAACAGTTTAAATATAATTTTAAACAAACCAAAATGGAATGTGGGAATAAACAAATACTAACTAAAAAACAACAAAATGAAAATACGAAGGACTGAACACACATCGAACGGTCAGACGATAAGTTTTCAAAGCCAGCGCCCCAAAAAAAACAAAAAAACAATCAAAAAAAAACAAAAAAAAAAACAAAACACACACACACACACACACACACACACACACACACACACACACCACATACACGCACAAACAAACAAAACAAACCCGTAAAAAGCGGATACTATATTCAATTCAAAAAAAAAAAAAAAAAAGAAACATTAGAGACATGTGTGTTTAAGAATTACTCGAAGTAAACTAAAACATGAATTCTAAAATCTAAAAAAACCGGAAGGATCACCTGATATACTTCTATTACTCAATAAAAGAAAATAAGAACAGGAAAAGAAACTAGCCTATCCCATTAAATATAAGAAATTGATTTTCACTTTGAATTGAACTCGGAAGCAGAAATCACTCACAACGGTGCAAAAATCTCAGAATGACTCACGATTCATTTAAACAACAACAAACAAAAAGTGTCGAAATTATTCTTAAAGAAAAATAATATATTCAAAATGCTACAGGAATGATCAACAATAAAAAAATAGACACCCCATATTAAATTCCCTGTCTTATTTCTTTCTCATAAAATCGGCTAACGCAATGTTGCCTGCCCTTAAGCATTTTCCCCGCTGTCATTCCAATTCTATTACCCTCCATGCTCCCTTCTCCCGCTTTCACATTCTCATCTGAGGCGTCACCATCGTCAACATCCTGGCCCTGGGCAATCTAACCACGACGGAAACTTCCATGACATGGTCACAGAGATGCCAATGCACACACAAAAAAAAGATGCCACAACTCTATCATGAAGAGATGAAGTGAGTAGGAAAGTGCCAGAAGACAATAGAGAATAAAAAATTTTTCGCGGCGGTGATGGGGGTATGAACCCGCGACCTTACTGGAACGACAACTCCGTCTGGCCGGTGAGAGCGTTACTCTACCGTATGAGCTATCCACGATCCCAAATCCACTCACTTTTCTGAAATAACAACACTATTACGATTTTCAAAACACCATCGACATCTAATCGGTCACCATCTATATTATGTGCTGGGTATATGTATGTGTATGACTATTTGTATGTGAGTGTGTGTGTGTGTGAGAGAGAGAAAGAGAGAGAGAGAGAGAGAGAGAGAGAGAGAGAGAGAGAGAGAGAGAGAGAGAGGGAGAGAGAGAGAGAGAGATTAAAATCCGAAATGAAAAAAAAAATCCGCATTTTCTTCAACCTGTTGGCATCTCTGTCCCGAGTCTTCAAAGCCTCCTCCTAGTTCGATCTTCCCCTTGATTAGATCACAATGCAATTGGAGCAAAGGGAGAGATCCCATTTCTTGAGGGCCCTAACGTTATACGAGATCTCTTTGTGCTCAGTCAATGCAATACTCGTCCCACACTTACTCCCGAAATAAAGTAAGAACACGACATGGCTTTATCCAATAAACTCAGCTTTTCTTTATAAAGGGCAACAAGGTTGGTGTATTTTCAACCTATCCTTGATAGTAGGGAATTTTTTTTCCTCATGTTTATGACCAGACGACATGTCCGAGATATTCAAGCAAGTGGTATGTCATAAAGTTTATTAGTTAAATGGAACTGTTTAGTCTTGACAAGAATCTTCCGAAGTTAATTAATCACCAGCCTACAAAGACAGCTTGAGTACAATACGTTGACGTCCACAGCTATCGTGTCAATACTAAATTGATTTAACCGGGTAAAAAAGCAGTCAAAAACAACTTAAGTCAAAGAACAAAATTGGACAAAAAAATTCAATCCTTAGATCACATGGTGAAGAACCCTATACTCTCTCTCTCTCTCTCTCTCTCTCTCTCTCTCTCTCTCTCTCTCTCTCTCTCTCTCTCTCTCTCTCCCTCCCTCTGAGTCCTTGGAAAACGCAAAGCTCTTTAATCACACTGTGTCTCATCACACAGGATGGAAAAAGAGAGTCTAGCTGGCAACAGCATTTATCCCGTTGAAAATAAATTATAATAGCGCATAGCAGGTTGCATGTCTCGTACTCGGGGGCAGCGCGGCTCGGGGTACATTCTTTGCTTCCTACCGCTGCTCTGTATGGCTTTGAGCAAGTCACCTCGCCCTAGCTCAATTTGCGGCCCTGCTCTGCGGTTGACGCCTGGGTTATTCCAGTCTTCCCTTGGAATAGCCCCTATAGGATGAATAAAGGGAATTTGATTTTTAAAATTTTAAATTTTATTTTACTCACCGTTTTGAGTAATTGTTGCCTTTAGGACCCCAGCACCTCATGTATAGATCGGCTTTACAGAAGCTCAACTTTGATAATTCTTCATGCCCTAGAATCTGGCATTCAGTCTCAACCCCATCGTATTAACGTTTAATGAGTTTACGAGTGGACCCATATAAGACAACCTGGCCGATCACGCCAAAAATAAACACACAAAAAAAAAAAAACAACAAACAAGCAAACAAATAAACAAACAAACAAAAAACATTTCTTTTTTTACCATGACGTGTTGTCACCTGAATACCAAGTGGGGTTTATCTAAATTCAAATTTAAAAAAAAAATAATAAAAGAAGAAGAAATTTAAAAAAAGCTAAGATTCTTTCAGTCCTTTTGCTGAGATATCGAACTTAGTTTATATCTTTAAAAAATAAATAAACAAATGCAGTTAGACGTCATGCCCATGTAAGGAAATGCCTTTGCGTTTTATGGCGTTTTATGCTGTAGGGAAGTACCTGTGGTATGCACGACTCAGGACATCCAACCTTATCTTGATTTATTTCTTTTGTCACTCTAAAACGTGAGGGTGTAGCATTTCCGTCGTGTCTTAGAGTCTGATCTTCGACATCCCCAATTTAATCCCTGACGTTATCGGAGCTGCGAATGGCCATTGTCTCCATAGACCATGGTTGACTTCGTGACGATCCATCCATCGTACGCGCTTTGTATTCATTTAGGGGTAAACATGTTTAGGGGGAGAAGAACATTATATTACAACACCCACCCCCATTTCGCCTCGAGTTTTTTCCATGATGCATGCGAATAGGGATGGTAAAGATAGTGACTTTTAATTTCATCTTCAGTTCTGCTGTAAGTCCGTGGTGGAGAAGGACGTTTTGTATTTTCTGTTGTGAAAGTCCATAGTAACGTTCTATCACGGCTTCTAACTCCTGTCTCTGTTGTGAGACAGTATTACCAAACAGAAATTAATGTTGTTTGATTTCTTTTGAGTAGTGCTCTGTTGGTGAGATTTCAGTGTTATTTGTAATCTATTGAAATATTGTGTTCTGTTGTGATTATCGGCATTTCTGATTTAATTGATTGTTTATGATAATAGTGATACCCGAGTTTCCAGTGCTATTTTGCGATGTGTCATTTATCCGGTTATATACTGAGTTTTCTATTTGTGTTGATATTTGTAGAATTGATTATCATTGTTTTCATTTTCTTTCCCAAATCTAGAGATCTGGCCTTTCTTTAAACTTTTTGTGACTTTACCTGACCATCAAGTCACCTTTATGTGACTCATTGTAACATCAATGAACATTGACTATAACGTATAACCTTTAGTAACAAGAACTGAAACCTATTACTTAATGAACAAAAACAAGAACTGAAACCTGTTACAAAATAGACATAATTACATACTGTGACCTATACAAGATTTGAAAAACAATCCATTGTTTGATAACAGACATTGTCTGGAACCTAATACATTGGTTCTGTGTGTCATTCATCTGGACATTTAGCTCATCAATAACCCACACTTGGAATAACACACAGGCAACTACAGCACGTAGAATATCATCTTCACACAGACGGAGATAAGTTGGGGACCCTGAGGTCATACAAACTAAATAATCATGTTTTTCTATCATTATTCATATATCATTTAGCTTTATATTCACATCATTCACTTCTATCACCAACTCATCATATCTGTCAATCATTAGTTTCATCAATATTATTTTGACATTTATCCTTTTATCACTGACTATATTATCAATATCATAATTCTACTTAGAAGCGTCATCTTGATAACATTCATTACATCAACATCATCATCATTATCATCCATCCCCATACCATCTTGATTCATCTGCTATATTCAATCATATACATTTCATTTATATCCAGCTCATTACATTAATTAATAAACACTTCATATCATATACACTTAAATCTCGGACTTGTTGTGTTCATAATTTGTGAATCTTTGGCAGTCAGCCTCACCCCCCCTTTTTTTTTTTTTTTTTTCTTATATAAGTGTCGCCGTCTGGGTCCGAACCGTGCACACTCGTGCCCTGACCGTGTGACATAATTTGGTGGAGCTGCCGGGTAGGATATCTGATTGCCATTGTTTTTGCATATTGTGAATTGATAAGTTTTGAGACACACTTACATCTATACACACCAAGAGTAATCATATACTCGTAATTGCAGTTCTCTCTAGCTAGCACTTAGCCACGAGCTGTTTATAAGGACGAACAGTTTTGAACCTAGTTCCTCTTCATTCAGATATATTGTTTCAGTCGATAACACAGGTTACATGAATCTTGTTACCCCCCCCCCCCTCCACCTGTTTCTATCTATTATATAGATAATCCACTTTAATCGCTCTAAACACCCCTCCTCATTTCATTGTCATCCCCAGTCTCGGGGATTACTCAACCTTATCAGAGTTATTCTTTTGCTCTTCCCTTTAGCGACGCCATTGGCTGTCTACGTTTTCTCTTTGATTTTTCATTGTATAACATTTTAGTTTACTGCCGTCTCTGCCGACATTACAGTTCCAAACATGAGTACTAGCATTGAAAAGTTAGCTAAGATTGGATCATCTTTGGGTCTCTCCGGAAGTGAGTTGAAAGACTGGATAGAGAAGTCTATCAAAGAAGAAGACGACAGAAAACAGAGAGAACTTGATGCAGAGAGGGCAAGGGCGGAAAGAGATATCGAAATTGAAAGAGAGAGGGTTAAATTAGAGACGGAAAGGTTGCGAGAAGAAGAGGACAGAAAACAGAGAGAACTTGATGCAGAGAGAGCAAGGGCGGAAAGAGATATCGAAATTGAAAGAGAGAGGGTTAAATTAGAGACGGAAAGGTTGCGAGAAGAAGACGACAGAAAACAGAGAGAACTTGAGGCAGAGAAAGCAAGGGCGGAAAGAGATATGGAAATTGAAAGAGAGAGGGTTAAATTAGAGATGGAAAGGTTGCGAGAAGAAGACGACAGAAAACAGAGAGAATTTGAGGCAGAGAGGTCAAGGGCGGAAAGAGATATCGAAATTGAAAGAGAGAGGGTTAAATTAGAGACGGAAAGGTTGCGAGAAGAGACAGCACTGATAACTTTGCGATTGGAATTGCAGCAGAGGAAAAATGAAGGCAGGGAAGAGGGAGCAATCGGAGGTCAGGCGGAAAGTACTAGTCACATGAAAACTATTAGACTACCAAAATTACCACCTTTTCATGCTGCCAATGATAATCTCCACGACTATCTTCAAAGATTCGAAAGGTATGCGCGAGTAAATGGATGGGAGGAGGAAGATTGGGCCACCCATCTCAGCGCTCTCCTTACTGGCAACGCCTTGGAAGTATACAGTCGCCTATCCGACGATGAGGCCAACGACTACTCTATCCTGAAGGCAAGCCTCCTCAAGCGATATAATTTAACGGAAGATGGATTTCGCGAAAAATTTCGCAAGTCAAGACCGGAGTCGGGAGAAAGCATTGAGCAGTTTAGTAACCGGATTAGCAGTTACTTCAGCAAGTGGGTGGAAATGGCAGGAAAGAACAAGGAAGATGCCGGTGACATCACTGACCTAATTATTAAGGAGCAGTTGATGGACATTTGTGGGCGAGAGCTCCTCGTGTTTGTCAAAGAAAGAAAGCCCACAAGTGTGAAATCAGTCGTGGAACTGATCAGCCAATTTATAGATGCTCACGGCTCAGCAGGTGCCTTCACGAGATCAGCACCAATCAGAACAAAGCAAGAGATGGACTCAAATCAAGTAAGGCCAGAGAATCTCAACCAGAGAGAATTAAGCGGACCGCCTAGGAACGGTCCAGTCACATGTCACATATGCAAGAGAGCGGGACATATTGCCAGAGATTGTAGAACAAAACCCGGACTGGCCGCAGTAACGGTCAGTATATGCGACTACTGCAAGAAACGGGGGCACACTTCGATAGACTGCCGGAAAAGGCAGTTTGATGAGAAGAGGCTACAACCTCCACAGGTCGCCTCAATGTCAGCACCTAACTACACTAACGAAGATTCAAAACACTGCAGCCATGGGCACATGCAACTGATGTGCGGCTGCACACTCCCAGTAACGTCGGCCTTATGCCTGGGCCACGAGGGACGAGACAAGAATATGCCGGTAGCCAACGGCTTACTGAACGGCCGACCGGTGACTGTACTCCGGGACAGCGGATGCAGTTGTGTGGTGGTCAAGAAGGGCCTAGTTGACGGCAGTAGCAGGGGAACACGGAAAGTCCCGGTCCTACTTGCTGACGGCACTGCTAGAGGGAACACGACGGTGGACGTCACCATTGACTGTCCATATTTTAAAGGTGAAGTCAGTGCGGTGGAAATGGAACACCCACTATTTGACGTCATCCTTGGAAACATACCAGGGGCGAAATGTCCTGGTATGTGTAACACACGTTCTGTGCGAGCAGTCGAGACACGAGGCTCAAAGCACAAAAAGATGAAGAAGTCAGTGACGTTACCTGCCCCCAAAATAGACGTCACGCCTGCATATTTAAAGGCTCAACAAGAAGCTGACACATCAATAGCTAAAGCTAGAGAATTTGCAAGCAGTGGTGAGAAGAAAATCACCAACAAGAAAAGTAAACAGTGGTATGCATACGATGACGGAATCCTGTACCGCCACTACACTTCGCCCAAGGTACACCATGGAAATCCAACGAAACAGGTAGTGCTACCGAAGGGACTGCGAATCACAGTCATGCGACTAGCGCATGAGGGTGTCTTTGTGGGACACTTGGCGGCCAAGAAGACAACAGAACGCATTCTAGAAGCGTTTTATTGGCCGAGCATTTGGACTGACGTGCGCAAATTCTGTCGTTCATGCGATGTATGTCAAAGGTGCGCACCAAAAGGTAAAACCCAGAAAGTTCCCCTTCAGGAGATGCCCTTAATTGAGACTCCATTTCCGCGTGTTGCTGTCGACCTCGTGAGGACGATCATGCCGGCATCAGTCAAGGGAACCAAGAACCATGGTCCGGACTATTCAGCCAGGCTAGCTTAAGCTGCTGAATACATTGCTCAGGCATTTCCTGGTCTTTTAGACAAAATCCAAGATTTTGTCTTAAGTGGGGGGCTGTAAGGAAATGCCTTTGCGTTTTATGGCGTTTTATGCTGTAGGGAAGTACCTGTGGTATGCACGACTCAGGACATCCAACCTTATCTTGATTTATTTCTTTTGTCACTCTAAAACGTGAGGGTGTAGCATTTCCGTCGTGTCTTAGAGTCTGATCTTCGACATCCCCAATTTAATCCCTGACGTTATCGGAGCTGCGAATGGCCATTGTCTCCATAGACCATGGTTGACTTCGTGACGATCCATCCATCGTACGCGCTTTGTATTCATTTAGGGGTAAACATGTTTAGGGGGAGAAGAACATTAAATTACAACACCCACCCCCATTTCGCCTCGAGTTTTTTCCATGATGCATGCGAATAGGGATGGTAAAGATAGTGACTTTTAATTTCATCTTCAGTTCTGCTGTAAGTCCGTGGTGGAGAAGGACGTTTTGTATTTTCTGTTGTGAAAGTCCATAGTAACGTTCTATCACGGCTTCTAACTCCTGTCTCTGTTGTGAGACAGTATTACCAAACAGAAATTAATGTTGTTTGATTTCTTTTGAGTAGTGCTCTGTGGTGAGATTTCAGTGTTATTTGTAATCTATTGAAATATTGTGTTCTGTTGTGATTATCGGCATTTCTGATTTAATTGATTGTTTATGATAATAGTGATACCCGAGTTTCCAGTGCTATTTTGCGATGTGTCATTTATCCGGTTATATACTGAGTTTTCTACTTGTGTTGATATTTGTAGAATTGATTATCATTGTTTTCATTTTCTTTCCCAAATCTAGAGATCTGGCCTTTCTTTAAACTTTTTGTGACTTTACCTGACCATCAAGTCACCTTTATGTGACTCATTGTAACATCAATGAACATTGACTATAACGTATAACCTTTAGTAACAAGAACTGAAACCTATTACTTAATGAACAAAAACAAGAACTGAAACCTGTTACAAAATAGACATAATTACATACTGTGACCTATACAAGATTTGAAAAACAATCCATTGTTTGATAACAGACATTGTCTGGAACCTAATACATTGGTTCTGTGTGTCATTCATCTGGACATTTAGCTCATCAATAACCCACACTTGGAATAACACACAGGCAACTACAGCACGTAGAATATCATCTTCACACAGACGGAGATAAGTTGGGGACCCTGAGGTCATACAAACTAAATAATCATGTTTTTCTATCATTATTCATATATCATTTAGCTTTATATTCACATCATTCGCTTCTATCACCAACTCATCATATCTGTCAATCATTAGTTTCATCAATATTATTTTGACATTTATCCTTTTATCACTGACTATATTATCAATATCATAATTCTACTTAGAAGCGTCATCTTGATAACATTCATTACATCAACATCATCATCATTATCATCATCCACCATACCATCTTGATTCATCTGCTATATTCAATCATATACATTTCATTTATATCCAGCTCATTACATTAATTAATAAACACTTCATATCATATACACTTAAATCTCGGACTTGTTGTGTTCATAATTTGTGAATCTTTGGCAGTCAGCCTCACCCCCCCCCCCCCCTTTTTTTTTTTTTCTTATATAAGTGTCGCCGTCTGGGTCCGAACCGTGCACACTCGTGCCCTGACCGTGTGACAGCCCAATACACGTCACTGGTTCATGTAGGTATGCAAGGATGATGGTCCAAACAGATTTATCTTTTCGGGGATTTTTGTTTGTTTATTTGTTTTGTTTTTGTATTTATTTATTTATTTATTTATTTATTTATTTATTTATTTATTTATTTATTCATTTATATTTATTTTTAGGTTTTTAGTTGTTTTTTTTTGTTTTTTTTTGAGTGTTTTTGTTTGTTTTATTTTCGGATTTGTTTTTTTTTTTTTTTGCGACTTACAAGACATTAGAAGGAAATAAAATGGAGGAACTTTTAATAAATTAAAAACATGTGGAATGCGTGATCGCGACATCTTCTGGATGTTTTTGGGTTCCCAATAGGATAAAATCGATACAACCCTTCACGCTCACGAAACCAAAACCAACGCCCAACACACGCCTTCATTCTTCTGTATGGCCAGTTGATTTAAGTCTCCACTTGGCGGGAATTTTTGTCCCTTTTGTCAAACAAGGTTTAAGTCACGTTCAATGCAAATTGAGGAGGCGATGTGACTTACGGTAAACAAGCAGTTATTTGAACCAGCAGGAAGTACATTGTCAGATTTTAAATTGTCCACCGGCTTAAATTCCACCTCAGTAAATGGTTCCCCACTACTGAGTCTTGCTGAAATATCGAGAGCCTTCAGTGTTCTGCTGAACACCAACAATGCTTCTTTATTCACGAGGAAGATCAATCGCCTTCGGAAAGTTTCTGCTACGCCGTGATTACGCTATTGTATTTTTAGTCTCGCTAAAAATGTCTAGATATCCATCTGATCAGTAAGAATTGATATGTTGTCGACTTTCGGACTTCGAGTTCGAGACATATTTGTGGAAATTGGAAGTGAAACAATTAAGCGAGATATTTCAGATTAAAACCGACAAAGTCTAAGAAAATGGTAATTTTATGAAAAGAAATGTATTTATTAGTTGCTTGTATTCTAATAAAATGAAAACCTTTACTGTAAATGTCTATTTTAAAGGATTTTGTGGAGCTAGTGAGACTTTTAGGCCTTCAGGGCCAGTAAAAAATAAGTTGATGGGATTGTCAAACGAGTTTAGCTTAACTGCGCTTATAATACTGATTAAAATACAAAAACAAAACAAATCTATGACGCTCAAGGGTGAGGGGTATAGTTTAAATAGAAAAATGGAAGTAGATCCCATGAGCAATCCATCTTTTGTCGAATCTGAAATTCATCTGAACATTTAACAGGAATAAATTGTGTTGAATGGGACAACATGCCGAATAACTAATGACACCCGAAGAAAGTTAAGTGAATACATTAACCGTATTCAAAAACCAATCTCTCATGGGATGTAAACCTCAAATACATTATATTCAATGAGTAAAACGTTTCAACAACGTGGCAATATTTCAAGTGCTTTCTGACATTCAACATGTTTTTACTTTTATGCTGCAAAGCGCGATATTCTATCTGATTTCGTCATCATCATTTATCTATGACAGACCAAATCGAAAATCAATAAAATGAAGATGCATTACCTTCTATGGGGTTGTGGTAAATCTCATAACTGGACTCCGCTCTCCGATGTTTGCGGTATAAATTTGCGTACATAAAAAGGTTCAACCGGAACTTCCGGGTACGCGAACGCTTGCGTTGATAATATTGCTGGTAAGTTGTGCTGTACGGACTACTACTACCCCCGTTGGTTGACGAGTTTCTCTTTGGTCTTTGAAAGGACGAAGAAAACGACGATGACGATAACGAAGATAATGACGATGATGGTGACACTGACGTGCAACGAGAACTGGAAGAATCGATATCGCTATAATACAATTTTTCAAATGGGAAATTGGATTGCCAGCAAGGCCTATTGCTTAATGAGTAGGAAGACTGCTCACACTGACTAACCCAAAAGGCGCAATTTTCGTTCCGTTCCTTGCATTCCGCATCATGTATCGCGGAACAGGGTTTATCCGTGTGGGCGCTATTATTTTTATGATCGGAATAGAAATGATTCTCATTGGTGTTGACGATGTGATGGTGGTGAGAAGAAAGACGATGATATTGAAGAGTCTGATGGTCATGACTGAGTTTATTATTATTATCATTATTATTGTTGTTGTTGTTGTTCATATTATTGATTGCAGCATTGTTGTTATTCAAAACATTTCGCCGACAACTGTAGTTCCGAATACGGTAGCTGTCAAAATCTACCGCCTTTGCAGGCGATGTCCAATTGGGATGCAAATATACATTGCTTTCCTTGTGGTTGCTGGGAATATTTGATCTGACGTACTGATTCGAATTGTCAGACAACACTGACAAACGATCCCCCTTGCCATTAGAACACATTTGCTGCTTCGGAGAATCGTAATAACGAGGTTTGTTGTTGTTGTCGCCGCTTCTGCTGTTGTGGTTTGTATGTTTTCCAGGGTTAATTGCCGGGTCTATGAAATTTGAATTCCTATTTGATGGGAACACATGTTTCATTTGGTGACAATTCACACTGGGGGGAGAGAAAAATCTTCCAGAATTCGAGCTATAACTACTCCATCGTCCATCATTAAAATATTCATCATCTACGTTGTTCCTGTATGGCCTCGTTTCCATTTTCGCAGTAGCCATAATATGATCTGTTATCATTAAAATCAACTCCTTGTTGACCTTCTGTTTTGTCATTGTAAACGTCCGAGTTGTTTACATCCGTGCTGAAAGCTTGAATTCGTGAGGCCTCTCCGCCTCGTTTGTAGTAGTAATTACGACTATTGAAAACACTTCCCATTAACACATAAATATGTTCGGAGGTCCCATAACAAAATTATAACCAATTGTCTGTTGAGAAAAAATACCCAATGGTTTTGAAAATCACGAGAAAATGTGAAAATTAATCAATAAAAAAGGGAGGTGGTGGTGGGGGGATTTAAATAGATTTTAACATGCATTTCTTTTCTTCTTTTTCTTGCCTTTTTTTGGGGGGAAAGGGGGAGGGGGGGGGGGTTGTTTAATTTGTTATACTTGCTAAATTGGTACAACAATGTGATTCTTCACTTCCGGATATCGGGGTATTGCTTTAAAATAAAATCTCAAACACACAATATCATATCCCTCGCTGTTTATTGATTTTGGTTCTTGCTTATGACTAACCCCAATATCAAATAACGGTGGATTCATAAAAATACTAACGGAAGAGTGAAAATGGAGAGGCAGCCCCTACCGTTTTCTACGACTACGATTCATAAAAAGCGTGGGTATCCTTTAATATTTAAAAATAGTT
>NC_088363.1:91878146-91883146 GCF_034508935.2 Berghia stephanieae
GTTTTGATTGTTTTTCTACGCGTTTAAACGCGCACCTTGGACATTTCCAGCTACAATAATCACCATTTAACAAAGGTTTCGAAACAAACACCAACGGTTACACTATTATTCCAAACATCGATCATGACGAATCGAAGAAGGATAACAAGTTACTTTACGACAACAAAAAACGCAGCCGTCGGGGCAAAGCAGGCGAAGAAGCAAAACTAGCATCCCGCATTGACGATCAGATAGAATAGACGTACATTACATATTACAATACAGATCGAAGACGAGGGAATTCTTTTTAGTACCACGATAACAGTTCTAGCAATATTTCCTATCTAGAAACGGTACATATATATATATATATAGAGAGGTAGGGGGTGAGTAGTCATGGTGGCTATCTATTGAGGAAAGGGGGGAAGGGGGTAACATTCGAATTCGATATCAGGGGATTGGGGGGTACGGAAAGAGTTGAAGAAGGGGAGATGCGATGCAACTAGTGGTTATTGTAATCGTAGCGGTAGCCACCGCCACCCATCAATATTACAACCAACATCGGCAGCAGCAGAAGCAGCGGCACCAGCGGCATCAGCATCATCCCTCGAACCCATTGATACGCACGGGTTGTATGTAGAGCGTAAGACAGGAGAGGGGTAGGGAGGGAGGGAGGGGTGTGTGAGGCCAGCTTGGATTAATCTTACACTTCTTCCATCGATAGATACAATCACAAATCGCTACCGTGTGGGGGTCATCCGTAGTGCTCATTTGGCGTAACAGCGGACTGACTAAGATAGGATGTAGTATCAATGTCTGAGTTTAAAAAAAAAAAACAAAAAAAAACCCCCAAAAAAAACAAACAAACAAAAAACAGTTTATGCGGATCTTTTTATTTCATTTTAAACGATCGGTGTACACATATATATATATATATATATATATATATATATATATATATATATATATATATATATATATATATATAATGCTGAAAACTTATATAGCGCTATAACTCCGAGACACCAGACTCTAAGCGCTCATATATGATAATATTATATCAGTGGACCGAGTAACATGATATGAGAATCAAGACCTTGCTCAATAAGCATAAATGAGGTTTGATAATTCAAATAATTATTTTTACATTGAATCTTTTTAAATTAACCGATTGCTTCGAGCAGCACACACACACATACACACACATACACACACACATACACACACCCAAAACAATTCTTTTTGCACTTGTCAACAAATCTATTTTATCGTTTATAGTGATGTATTTATCACTTGCCAAGATTGCACCCGTTGCATCAACAGCCCTACGACTGGCTATGTTGACAATCAACATCTTTGTATTCTCGTGAGCTTATTCCTAGATTAACCAGTCATACTATAATAATTGGCAGAAAGTAACTTCAGGGATTCCACAGGGATCCGTCATTGGACCAGTACCCTTTGCCACATATATAATATATAAATGACTTACCTGATATTGTTGACTCGTCAGTTTACCTCTTTGCTGACGACAAGAAGATATTCAAAATTATAAAATAAGGCCCTGATAGGGATATTTTCCACGATGATTTAAGGAAACTAGAATCTTGTAGTGATACATGGTTACTCAAATTCCAATCTGATAAGTGTAAATTCCTGCATGTTGGCAAAAGTGAACCAAGAGACAACTTCAAATACACTTTGATGAGTATTCCATTGAAACGGGTTAAAGAAGAAAAGGACATTGGAGTCACTATGGACGACAAATTAATTTTATACACATGTCATTGAAAAAGTTTTTTTAAAAAGCCAACTCCATGTTTGCCGTCACCAGACGCTCATTGGAATAGACAAAGAGACATTTTTGTCCCTCTATTAAGCGCTTGTGATACCGCACTTAGACTATGCAAGCTCAGTTTGGTTTTCTAAATAGAAAAATCAAGGAGCAAATTGACGGTGTGCAAACGAGGGCCACAAAACAGTTGCCTGGACTAGGATCGCTAGATAATGAGGAAAGACTAAGGAAACTTAATTTACCAACCTTGAAATACAGAAGATATAGGGGGGACATGATTAGAACTTTACAAGATGACAAGTGGGAAATATGACTAAGACATGACAGAATTTATAAAATGGAGGACATATTTCACAATAAGAAAAGATATCAGAGGTAACAAAGACCAAGATTGGATATGATAAAACACAGTTTTACTGTGAGAACAACGAAAATATGGAACAGTTTACCAGAATCTGTTGTGAACGTAAAAACCCTAAATATCTTGAAGAGCAGACTAGACAAATTTTTGTCTGACCCAAATGTGTTGTACAATTATAAATGCGCTTTAGATTGTAAAACCGAACGAACCTAAACTCACAAAGACGATGAAAAAATAGATTCTGGCGAAGAAGACATACGAGGACGTAATGTGCTGGAAACAATCCATAAGTATCCATAAGTAGATTATGTTAAATTCCTATATTTTCCCAAATGTGACCGCTCTGTGCATCCAGTCAGTAAAACCAAAAGACCAATAAATAAAATCAGCACCGCCCTGGTCGGTGAGGCGGAAATGAACCCTTGGGCTATGGGGGTTAAGTGACCCCTAAACTCTTTCACTCACAGCACCGTATAAATCAAATAAAATAGACAAAAACCAGTCCTGATGAATTCAAGTGATTTCAGAAGACATATTATTATTATGGTTCGCTGTTCATGATCCTTCGCCAGTGGTCAGTTTTAAAAGGACAAATGGGTTATTGTGCATTATATAAACAAGGTTTCTCTCACACTTTATTTTATTTAAAGCTCATTCATTTTTTTATGATTAAAAGGGTTAACATGAAATAATAATACTTTTTTATTCAAGAAGTCAGAGAAAATTATGAGTTTCGAAAAATGATGCATGTATGGGATAGCCCACTTGTCCGCCCATAATAATATAATATAGTGCTGCTAAGGGCAAATTCAGGGTACAGTAAAACATTATATTGCCGTCGAGTGGTTTTCTTAGGCACTTTTTTATATTTCAAGGGTCTCGATAGTTCAGTTGATAGAGCAGTCCCCTCATAAAGAATGGGGAAAATATCGATTCCGGTGCCATCGAGGTCAAGATGACCTCTTTTCCACCCAGCAGTGATTGGGTGGCTGGATATATAACATCTTGCTGTGATTTCTACGTATAGACTGGCATCTTATCCAACGGATCGTAAGAAACTGTTACTGCCCGTTTGACACAATAGAAATAGGGATAAACACCGGCTGCATGAATCATACTATGAGTATGAAATTATCTCAGCCAGATAAATGAAACACGAGCTTAATGCGATCGACTTTCTTATTACTATTTATTTTGTTGCTGCTGAAGAAAGATTTATGGATAAAATTCTCGTTGCTTGTTCCATGCTCTAAATTCAAAATTGTAGAACTAATTTTTAACTTGTATGATAAGGGGAATAGACTCTTAACAAACACACAAACAACACAACAATGAAACTTGTGTATGACAGATAATCCACCAGTATTTCCTCAATTAGCCGTTCCAGTAAATGGTGATTTACTTTTATAATGCAACCATTAAATGTGTCTTGTAATAATATTGGTATAGGTCACTGTTCAATCCATTAAATGGATGAACATTCAGTACCAAAGCATGCTTCATTTCAAAGCGGGGGCGACTTAAACACGAATGAAATTGGATTGTGATGGGCGGCGGTGTCAACGTGGTTGATTGGTGCCGTCCAAAAGACAGAATTTCAATGCCAATCAACTGAACTGCCATTGCCCATTTAAAATATTGTTCCAGTGTTAAAACTAAAGATTGCCCCTTTTCTTTAGCCAGATCACAAAACAATAATATATTACGTATATAAAAGATATCAAAACACGAAATATTTGCTTTCTTTACTTTCAACCTTTTCATCTTACTAAGGATACCAACCGTGCAATGAGCAAGACCCGCCGTTCTAAAATAAGATATTAATCAAGTAGAAAGTCCAATCCTGATATACGATCATTCAAACCAGATGGCCACCGAGGGTACTATCGAAATCCTGCTACGACAGGAGAAAGAAATGAAACAGCACCGATAAATCTAATTCTATGTATCCAGGCTTTACCGCCTCCTGTCCTCTCCCTTGATGAGATGACCTGCTACTTTGCCTTCCTACCTCTGAAGAAAACAAAACACATTTTAAAAATGTGCCCAGAAAACTCGTCCTTGAAATATCTATCAATCGGTTAAAATGACCCTCATATTGTCAAAAACTCTCATACCTGAGACTTCAAGGCATTACTGCCAAGATGACGGACATATTAATCGATTGATGTTTGAAGGACAATTTTCTGGCTTAATTTTTTCAAAAGTGTTGGGGTTTATTTTTTCCAGAGACAGACAGTACTGCTAGCTACTCACATGGAGACTACTGCTGATGAGGGACGAAATTATTTTGAAAATGAAAACTTGGAGAGAGACAAATTCAACAACGTGTCAATATAGAAACTACAGTTCCGACAAAAGGGCCAGGAAGGACAATGATATCATAAACAAACGTGATTGTATAATTTGTCAGATTTTTATCTAAATTTACAAGTAGACAC
The DNA here is from genome assembly GCF_034508935.2 of Berghia stephanieae. Taxonomy (NCBI): domain Eukaryota; kingdom Metazoa; phylum Mollusca; class Gastropoda; order Nudibranchia; family Aeolidiidae; genus Berghia; species Berghia stephanieae. The sequence goes on from NC_088363.1 coordinate 91,882,723, forward strand.
ACAGTTGAACAAAAAAAAATAGCAATGGCACGATCCTTATACAAAGTTTCATATTATTTTTTTAATGTACAATTAAAAGGGAAATGGAATTATCCTCAGGACTCCCGATAGAATTTCGAAATATTTCTGAAGACTTTAGTAACTTTGATACAACTGTTGTTATTCTATTGATTATTACTTCATACTATTCTTCTTCCTCGTCCCCCTCTACCACTACCACCTTCCTTCTGATAATCATCATCAGCATATATCAGCTTCATCATCATTAGCAACATCATCATTATCGTCGTCGTCGTCATCATCATCATCATAGTCGTCGCTGCCCTATATTACTACTACTACTACTACTACTACTACTACTACTACTACTACTACTACTACTACTACTACTACTACTACTACTACTATTACTACCACTATTACT
>NC_088363.1:91888146-91908146 GCF_034508935.2 Berghia stephanieae
TATAATGTTTTTTTTTTCCCCCTCTGGATACGCTTTTATGCTCGTCGGAGAAATATTTCATAAGGGCGTCTGCCATTGTTCCGATAGTTTAGAGCCGGCTACTAAGTTACCACGCGTCATTACGAGGGAAGTGACGTCACGACTGTTGAAGCGTATTAGAAGAAGAAATAAAATCCGACATGCGTTCTGGAACTGATGATAAAACATCTAATTATATCATTTCGGAAATATCCCAGCTGTAAAAAGACAAATATATATATATATAACGATGCGGAGTAAGAATGCGATAACGCTTGAAACAGGTGTACCACATCCATTGGGCTATCGGACAGTTGGAGTTTCGATCTCCAGTTGAAGAACTCATTTTGGGGCTGACAATCTCTTGAAAGTTCACACTACTGTGTTTAACACTAAGAAATGAAGGAAGTAGGAAATTGCCAGAAGACAATAGAGAGTAAAAATTTCGCGGGGGCGATGGGGGCTCGAACCCGCGACCTTACTGGTACAACTCCGCCTGGCCGGAGAGAGCGTGACTCTAACGCATGAGCTATCCACGATCCCAAAAAACAGATCGCTTCTAACTCTGGTCTTATTATAGCCTTCTCTTTTTTTTTTCTCTCTTTTTTTTTATGTTTAGCACTGTACAGCTTTAACAGGTTATTAATCTGAAACTCGTTCCAGACTCAACAATAGTCTCTCGTTATAAAATGCATTTGGATATATAAATAAAATTTATTTATCTATTATATATAAAAAGAATCAAACAGAGCAGCTATCGGCGATTTAACAATGGAATCTTGGATGAAACCTTTTGGGATCCTGCCCGTCCAAACTCATGACGGGCGATAAAGTCAGAAACACTGGAATGAAGACAAGGGTTTGACAAGGTATTTCCTGAAAGAGCCGCTATCGGACATCTCGCTGACTGCTGACGTTTTCTAACTTCCGGTCTATGTCAAGGACCCGTGATATATGTGTAAAACGGTGGACGGGGAAAAAATTAAATGAAAGTTAGCTTAACACGACGGAGATTATTTGTCCATCTGAAGTATTTTATTCCTATGAAAACATTTTTAAAGAATAAATCATGACTCAGTATGATAAAGTTTGAGTGGCAAATGAATTTAGATCAAACATTTTTTAAAAGCAAGAGGTAATGTGAAGAAAAATGTAAGATGAAACACACAGAACAAAGTTAAGCGGAAATAATTGATATTCGTTCAGGTTTGTCAAATATTCGGTATTGTGAGAAGGGGCGCACAGTAGGGGGTGGGATAAGATAATAATTAAAATACGTTATGCAACGTTTATCAAATATTCTTCTCTTCATAACATATTATTACTTGTCAGATATGTCGAAATTGTAAAAAACGTTACATCAACAACGATATAAGTCATAAATAAATGCATTAATCGCAGAATATCTTCGGCAAATTTCATAATATTATTAAATCATGTAGATAGGAGGACCCAAGTATTATTTGTAAAGATATTGGACGTAAGACTTTGGGCGTCTCCTGTTTTGAGGTGTTACCTAATTTAGCCAAGTATCTACTGGCGACAATATTATTGCGTTTGTAAGTCCAAATCAATTTTTAATAAATTTGCTTTTTAGCCAAATGGAATGGCTTAGTTGTAATGATGGCATAATATGAGAAATCGATTTTTAAAAAAGATCAACAATTACATTTCATTAAACTGTCCCATCAGTATTTATTAGGAGAAAATACAAACATCTTTAAAACAGAATAAAATAGAACGATATCGCATACAATTTGTATGCGAATATATGTATAATTATATTAAAGAGCAATGCATAATATATTGTGAAGATTGATGTTCTGTGATGCTTTAGACATAGCATAAATGAATCAAGATGAATTATCGTTGAATATAAAATCATCGCAAAAATGTATAACAGCTGGGACACAACTTTTTTTTTTTTCGGACGACCTGGAAACCGTGCATATTGGGCACAGTCGCAAAATAAATTTACCCTAAGTTTATATGTTTGTTGTTTGTTTGTTTTTTAATCATATCAATATGCTGTTCGTATGCTTTATAATAAAAGCTGTAATGCATTTCTAATGTTACAGATTACCAGGCAGAGAAAATAAGCAAATAAAGAATTGACTGAGAAAACTTGTGTAATATCCAAAAATCAATAATCATTATTTCTGAGATCAAATACTGTCTTAAGAGATATAACTAAACTTCTCTAAATATCTCAAGAGCCCAAATGACGCTGAAATCTCAGCTTTCTTTTTCTCTTAAGCTGGCAGCGAGACGGCATAAATGTTAGAAATGTTCCACTTTAGAAATGTTACACACTGTGTTGATTTATAATATTTGTAACAAAATGCTAATTCCATGCGCATTAATTGCTTCCGAATTGGATTTCATCTTTGTGCAATGTTCTGAACTTGATGTTCACGGTGATCTAGCAGAATAAAGAAAGAATGCGATCTCGCGGAAAAGAGAGGATCGATAATAAGAAGGTCCGTGGCCATTGCAATACAATTCATCTCCCAATTTGAGCGGATCAAGAGGGTGAATCAGACAATAGGTCTAAAATGGAAGAAGACGTTAACAGTAGCAGTAGCGAACGGGAAGAAAGTCTGTGCGAATAGATAGTACATGGGGAAAAGATCTCGAAAAATCTGAACACGACAGTAAACATTTGAACGGCTATAGAGAGAGATGTAAGAAGATGGGATAGAGTGATAGAAAAAGATGATGGGAGAGGTTGAGGAAGAAAAGATGTGTGAGATAGACAGTTGTGGAGTTAGAACGTTATAATGGAGAGACGGAGCGACACGGGGGGACGAACATACATGAGGATAAAAGAGTCATTCTGCGATAGCATCATGTAAATCTGAGAAAGGCGGCTCAGGAAATAAGACGGGAACACTTGAACTGGTCTTGAAATCGTCTTGGAATTGAGTTACCTCCCTTGAAAACTCAATTTTCCCCCCGATTTTCCTTCGGCTGGCCCATTCCCAATTCCTTATTCACTCTCTGAGTCAAGGGGACATTGGGGTTACTTTAGTGAGTGAGTGTCTGAGTGTCGAGGGCGGTGACAGGGTAGATGAGGGAAATAATATAACAGATAACAAAACTACGTAAGTGGAAAAAGTCCAGAATTATATTCTTTTTGCCGAATGATAAATTAGAAAGACAACAAATCTCAAGTGTATAAATAAAGCTTACGTACATCTCATTACCATGCTCAAAGCACTTGAAAACATATCTAATTTTCCAGGTAGAAAAGGAACACACATTTAATGTAGAATGTTAAAGGTGTCTGTACAAAATATCTTAGCCAGACAACACTATTTGATTCATGACGGATATCCACATTTAACGCTAGTCCTGTACAGGACAAGTAAAATTGTGAGTATAAAGGTTTCCAAAGGACTGACTGAGAAAAGTGGTAAGACAGAGATTCGAACCCGTGAATCTCATTTTGGAAAAATAATAAATCTAAATGTCCCCTTTCAAAAACAGAGAAAGAAAAAAAGATAATACAACTGCAATCAGTAAGAAATTGGTTGACATGCTATCGGTTCGGAACAGTATAGCCCAATGCCATGATGCAAGCCCACTTCTCTCAATACAGCCCACAATTTCAAAAGTGAATAGCATTGAAGGAATTGATATGCTTGTCTTTACATGTCGCATAAAAACGTATCCAATTAAGGCTTGTCTGACGCAAGACGTAGATATATAATTTAAATGACTGACATTTATTTCTTTTCGCTATCTCAATATAATTTCTTCGCTTCATTGTGCCTCTTATCGATTGATGCAATTATTCAAAGCCCCGTTTCTTTGTGGTTTGCAACACGTTTTGTGATTTGTTCTCTATTGGTAGGTTTCATATTTTAACATTGTAATCTTCTCAATGTCGGTTATAAAATATTTATTATTCGCCTTTAACTCAGGTCATACACCACGTAAAGTCTTTCATCAGATGAGATCTCACATGATCCGAAATATTAATACGGAAATTGCGTCATCATTCTAAGTACTTAGGATTCTTTTAAAAAGTCTGGCATGTAATGTTGGCGGTGGGTTCCAGATAGCTCACCTTACAATAATCTACGTCGAAAACGGTAGGGGCTGCCTGAAGCCGGAGATCGTAAAATACTATCGAAAGAGTGAAAATGGAGAGGCTTCGTATGGGAACAAAACAGACAATGGACGTTTCGGGTACAAACCCTTCGTCTGCACAACAATACACAAATTAAAGTGGAACTTGTGCTGACGAAGGGTTTGTACCCGAAACGTCCATTGTCTGTTTTGTTCCCATACGAAGCCTCTCCATTTTCACTCTTTCGTTAATAATCTACATCCTGAACAAAGAGTAGCAGTAATTATTATTGAGCAATCGCAACACTTTCTATTTTCTCTGACATTGTATCATAACACTTACGATTCTTGTTTCATCAATGGTTACATACCCAGCATTTTTTTAATAATCAGGGAAATAGTTTTTTAAAAGAAGGGAGCAAAAAACCTAATCACAGTAAATGAGCGTTGGCTTCTCTAAATTCGATGCTTATCCGTGTGACGAAAGAGGGAGAGAGAGGACTTGAGAGGGCTGGAGTGGGAAGTGGTAGTGGAGAGAGCGCAGCGCCGCGATCGTGGCGAAATTAATAGATGCCATGCATTTTCAGGACAACCCAGAATGAGATGCGAGTAGAGACAATAAGGAAAGGCCAAGGGAGCGTGATCATAACAAATGTAGGAAAATATATCAAATAACCATAAATAAATAAAATTTTGAAAAGATATGAATAATGGAGAAGATAGATATTATTGGGATAAGAAAAGAACACCAGTTATTTATGAAGCTGGTATGAGGGTGGAATAGATACAAGATAGACCTGAATTGCACCTTATATTTTTTTTCTTTAAACATATTCGGGGAGCTTGTTCACTCTTTACAAGGCACTTTTATGACCCAAAAAATAGCTATCAAACATCATATATAGTTCATAATTTTATTTTTGTTTAAATTTCAAAATATATTATTTCTCGGGCCCAAACGACTACATTATCCCCATTATCAGATGACAACTAAATGACAACGTTATTTAATAGAACAAGCGATTTTTTTATCATTTGACTTCCTGATGGATCGAGGCATTGTAGCAGCATCAGGAAATTGCCTCATTTCGTTAACCACGCGACCAACACCACGTCCATTAAAATCACCAGAGCAATCTCAATCCATTAACGCCGTTAAGTCACGAACCGACCAACGACAACAGTTGTCGTCAGCGATGTCGTCAAATTGAACTAAAATTCGATAACTTCCTTACATAAATGTTATAAATCGAATCAAGGGACGCTAACCACGCTCTGATGTAAAAAAAAAAATTAAATAAATAAATTGAACGACGATTTAAAAAGGCACTAACAAAATTCTAGTTAGTAAATTACAAAGTCGACGATTATTTTGTGTGAAGAGTACAAAAAGTCTTTAAAGACAATGTTACAACTATCAGTTGGGCAAAAACATAATTTGTATCCTGTACATAATATTATAATTGTAAGAGTCGACCTAGTCTTTTTACCAATGTTATTCTCGTCAACCAATCAGCGGGAATGCTGATTTTGAATGTTGAAGAGACAGTTCCTTTTATTTAGAAGAAGAAGTAGGTTTCCGGTTATCGACTTTCTGATTTTGCTTTATAGTGTCTGTTTTCCACCTTTTGTTATTAATTTTTTTAAAATGGGAATACGATATCAAGAAGAGCTGGATGTTTAAAAAATACGTTGGAGCAAAGAAATTCTTTAAATAAGTAAAGAACGTTACTTGTTTGGTTTTTGTTGTTTTTGTTTTCAGGTGTTTAGCGGCGCTTTCAACACTATGTAGGTCATTTAAGCGCCAGTTTCTGGCTTTTATCAATTTTTATCGGCCTTGAGAGGCCTCAGCTGCTCAATCGTGTTAGTACTGTTGTAATAAAATCTTATAGATAGTATGCAGATGACGTCACTCAGGTCTTTGTTATTGTTTTTTTTTTGCCATCCGTGTTTATGAGTAATGCTCACTGAACTGTATTAACCCGACTATAAACGTTCATGAATACACACAGTTTTGTGTGTTGGTCCGTTATACTTCCGGATGGCAATGTTATGAGCTTCTTAGCCAAGCGCATACTATCTATAAACCATAATAGTTGCATGTTTGTTATTTATAAATGTTTATTTACAATTTCTGAAACTAGTAAATTTGAAATCAAATGGCACATTTCACAGTTGATATTTACGTAAGTATGTGTAAATGAGTGAAGATTTATTTATTTTAGTTGAACGCCCAAAAACGCCGGCGCACGCCATTCAAAGAACAATTGGTTTGAAGAAAAACGTGGACTTATGGATTAAGGAATGAATAAAACAGATATTATTTCTTCACATTTTTGTGGGGGTATACCTTTATAGGTCAATATAATTTCTGTCATATAGAGAGAACTGTCAAGCCACGAAGAAGAGAATTTCATTGAGTTACCAAGACGGCGGGTCGCTGGTAAATGAATCGCCAATTGAATGCTAGAGGTTAACTTATATAAATAATTGTACCGTATAATTCTACATTGGAGGAATGGACGCATGAGATAAATCGAACCTCGACCCATTTCTCCAACTCAAAAAAGTGTCTTCCTCTGTCTGTAACTCTGTATTGATCATGACAAAACATTTGTTTAGCATTTTCAAAGAAATTTATCAGGAACCATCAATAACGAGTCGGCTTATCTTGATATTTGCTCACGACAGAATTGACCATTGTCCACCAGTAAAATAGTCATCCCCCCCTCTCTCTCTCTCTCTCTCTCTCTCTCTCTCTCTCACACACACACACACACACACACACACACAACAAACACGAAACAGGAATAGAAAGAGTGGGTGGAAGAGTGTGAGAGAGAGAGAGATAGAGATAGAGAGAGAGAGAAAGATAAAGAGAGAGAGTGTGTGTGTGTGTGAGAGAGAGAGAGAGAGAGAGAGAGAGAGGGGGGGGGGGAGACTGTGTACAGAGTAAATGTTAAGTCATTGACCGCATAAGAGGTGGCTCCCTCCCTCCCTTTTGCTTCATCTGATTAAAACCGTCACTCTCTTAAAGCTTGTCGATCCGAAATACAGATCACAGAACCGGAAGGAGGTCGTGTTTTAAAATGCCCTACGCTGAACTGAGACTGGGACCCTTATTGGGAGAGAAAGCAGAAGGATGCGGAGCAGGAGGGTAGGCGGTGAATGCCGAGGAGACGGAGAATGAGGTGGAATAGAAGAAGGAGGAGGAGGAGGAAGAAAAGCAAGATTAGAAAAGAGAGAGAGAGAGAGAGAGAGAGAGAGAGAGAGAGAGAGAGAGAGATAAATAAATATGTATATAAAGAAAGAAAGAGCGAGAGAGAGAGAGAGAAATATAGATAGATAGATAGATAGAAAGAGAGAGAGAGAGAGAGAGAGAGAGAGAGAGAGAGATTTTAGTGCAATATACACTAAACGTGCTCAAGGCGCTTTACAAGGGGTCCCTGACCAACAGCAACACGTAACATGAAGAACGAGACATGACGCCTGTTAGGCGATATTGCAATTTTTTTTCTGACAGAGACAATTCTGTCAACGGCCAGGTACTCATTTTACACCCGAGTACGGTGAGAGAATGTGAGTAAAGAGCCTTTTCCAAGGACTCAACTATGCGCCGAGCGAGTCTCGAACCTAGGCCCTTCCGCTGATCCCAAAGTGAGTGTCATACCACAAGACCACATAGCCGTGCATTTCACTGTCATTCACCTTCTGATGATTGTCTCCTAATATTTTGGCGTTTTATGTTTTTTTCTACGAAGTCTCCCGCCTCAGTTCCCAATGAGTAATCGGCTGCGTTTGAAAGTGGCCATCAGACCATGTAATTAGGTGACTAGAGCTGCCAAAACCCTCACGACCCTGACTATAGAATGACATATTGTGACAAACTCGTCCTTCCGGCAAAGTATGTTCTTGATGTCATTCTAGAATTTGATGAGGTCAATTCAGAAACATTACACACACACACACAAACACAAACACACACACACAAATACATGTATATATATATATATATATATATATATATATATATATATATATATGAGGAGAGTGAAGTGAGAGAGAGAGAGAGAGAGAGAGAGAGAGAGAGAGAGAGAGAGAGGATAAATAAGGAGGGAGGGAGAAAGGTAGAGAGGGGCAAAGAAAGGTACATGAAAAAATAATATATGTATTTCAAAGAATTAAGAATACAATATCCTTGCCACACTAGATCTACTCACCCAAACTGAACAATATGTGAAAAGAACGCACAAAAAAAAAATAATTTAAAAAATACAGATTATTTACAAAATACAGTTATTGTATTAGTCCAAGCAAAATTCCTTCAGAGGACATCAGAAATAGCTGGGACTGGGTAATCTGGACAAAACCCTGCTATAACCGATTCCGCCATAAAAATAGATAACATAACATTATGAATGAACTGAGGATCTGGAGTACAGCTTCGAGGTTGCACTCTTGTTAACTAACTGAGGATCTGGAGTACAGCTTCGAGGTTGCACTCTTGTTAACTATGTGATTTGCAGAGTAAGCAGACCTCATTGTTACAGTCCAAAAGAGTTTGGGGAACAAAGTACGAGAAGCAGAAAAAGAAGGTGGTAAAATCGCAAATCGGAGTTTGAATTATAAAAATAACGCTGTTCCTATCTTCTACTGTTCAAAAACGCCCAGGATGCTGAGTGTCCACCATTCTGTTGTCAAAGTCCTTCAGTGATATAAAGCCCAAAATTCTGTGGTTGATCTCATATATATATATATATATATATATATATATATATATATATATATATATATATATATATATATATATATATCTCGCTAAACGCGGAATAATAATAATACGTAACTTGCTAGCTTTGGAAAACACGATAATCTATTTCTAAGTGCTTTCCTCCAAATCAAAATGACGGAAATTCCTAATTATTGCTTACTGGACAGAAGGGGGGGGGGGGAGAGAGAGAGAGAGAGAGAGAGAGAGAGAGAGAGAGAGAGAGAGAGAGAGGGAGAGAGAGAGAGGGAGGAGTAAGAATCGTATCAAATCTATCTGATTGTTCGAACAATTGAGATGTCGCGAACCCAGCTGTTGACCTAAGTAAAGTATCAATTGGAAAGATATTATGCAAGTTTCTTTTTGAATAGCGTGTCAAGTTGTTGTGTAATAATTTCGATTGTATAATACGATAAGCGTTCTCTTTTAATATAGTACTCGCTGGATTCTAGCAAGATATCAGGAGGAACCAAAAAGCGTGCTAGAATCCGGGCGTCCGTAATCCGATGCCATAGCGGCCAACTTTTCAAGGAGCAAGAACATAACATCCCAACGAGGCCCATCGGTTCGACTCAACACAGCACAATATCATAATCATGATGGTAATTGTCATGATGGGAATTGAACATGGTATTATTAAGAGTGTCACAGTCTGGAGAAGAATATTGGTTTCCTCAAAACAAAACATAAACAAAACAAACAAAACCAAAAAAAAATAAAAAAATAAAAAAATAAAATTAAATTAAAATAAAGAAATAGAAAATTCAAGAAAGCAGCTGAAGACTTTGTTAAAATTTGATTTTAAAATGTGATGGTTAATTTTTTATTAATTATTTTTAAATTAGCAGGTCTAATCGTAATAGTTATTAATTTATAAGGGCAGTTGGCCACTATGCGATGCTCGTGGCAGGTAGCGACTTATATAAAATTCGGTCACCCTGCTCCAGTGTGCCGTAATGCAGAACGTGCTGGAAATCGGGATGCTAGAATCCCGCGAGTAGTAGTAGTAGTAGTAGTAGTAGTAGTAGTAGTAGTAGTAGTAGTAGTAGTAGTAGTAGTAGTAGTAGTAGTAGTAGTAGTAGTAGTAGTAAACTTCGCAGTCAGAATGGCGCTTGCTGAGAATTGTGTGATTCAGTCATGGTCGATAAGTATAGCTGCTCTCTCCATCCATGTTGTTAATTGTTTCCATTGGTCACGGTCCTGGGCCAGAGGTTTGAGGCTCCCAAGATCTTGTTTTGAGTACTGTACCATAAAAATGTATTATGAGTGGGTGGTGCACAAGGGACTTGATAAATGAACAAGAGGAATAACGGAATTTATGGTAACCGGAGCGTGAACAAAAAAAATCAAAACAAACAAAAACCCAACTCCCTCCCCAAAACAATCAAACAAAATCAAACTTGCTTATAAAACATCAATAAGTATTCAGTAGCGTTTGGGGGATAGCAGATTAGAGACCTGTTTCGCTCGTGGTACGAGTTTGAACCAAGTCCAAAAGAACACTTGCCATAGGACGTCTGACTCAATCAAGAGTGAGCAGTCAGTCAGAAAATAAGATGATCAGTAGCCCATGTAACAAGGCAGGCCAACCCGATCTTGGGACGTATGTCAATGTCGCGGAAATGTAATGAGATAGCGAACTATAAACTTGATTTGACTCGCTTTTGGTACTTTTTAGCCATCCTAAGACGATTGGATATTTTGAAATTTAAGAATAATTAATGAGCTAAATCTACGGAAAGGGATAACATTGTGATACAACAGCCAAATCATTTTTAATGTATCAAAGACAATCTTGGCTCATTCAGTAAAATACAATGAGAGAAAAAAGGGGTATGAAGTAGAGATGGCATGATAGCCACACACACAAACACACACACACACACACACACACATTTTTACCTATATTGGTTTAACCATAGTGAAAATGTAATATTTCATATTTCCTTTTCTTGGTTACCCGAAGAAGGCCAAAGAGTCATTTTTACTCTCTTTGATTTTCTATACATTTTAACGACTCATTTAGGCACCTCTAAATTTTGGTAAACTTAATATAACAGCTATCTAGTATCATTGGGCCTGATGGGAATGATGAAAATGTCTAAAATATCCAGACCTGACTCGGTAGGCTTTTAAATTAAATGTGATGAAGACTTTGCGAGAGATATAAAGCAAAAGCGGAATTGATCACAGAAATTAATATTACGGAGTCTCCTGAGAGTCACTCAAAAGATGTGTGCAGTTTTGGGTTAGTCTTTGAAGCTTTTTTTATTTGACCTAAAAGTTCCAATAACAGGATGCACCATTTCAGTTTTGCAAAAACACCTCTTCTATTTATTGTTAAATAGCTAATCCATTCTCAGAGGATATTTGTAATTATGTTATTGACAACCCACCCCCCCCCCCCCCCCCCAAAAAAAATAAAAAAATAAGAAGATTTTATGCGATCCTCACGTTTGATCTTAGGAAAGAGATTTCGGGCACGAACCCTCAACTCAGCAGTTAGCGGTAAGTCCGTGGACAATTACATTTTCCCCGAATTATGGGCATACCGACATATGGAGATTCTCATTGTTTCAAGCGTTGTCTTCGTCCAAAAATAGTACGACAGCGCTGAAAAAGGTTGCATGCGTTAAAAAAGTTAAACACGTTCTTGCCCCACCAAAAACTTTTACTTAATGGAGATAAAGTGAAAGGGAGTAAATCTGACTCATGAATGAACAACACAAAACAAACGACGTTTCGGCCTTTGGCCTATTTCAAGTAAACACTGAATACATATATATTTATATTTAGATTGTCATAATAATATAGGCGAAAATGTGTAAATGTGTGTTGTGTGTGTGTGTGTCTGTATGTGTGTGTGTGTGTGTTTATGTGTGCAATGGAGGAGAGAGAGAGAGAGAGAGAGATAGATATAGAGAGAGCGAGAGAGAGAGAGAGAGAGAGAGAGAGAGAGAGAGAGAGAGAGAGAGAGAGAGATTATTTTAAAAAATAATTCATGAGTTCATTCATGAGTCAGATTTACTCCCTTTATCTTTATCTCCATTTATTGACTCATTTAAGCACCTCTAGTTATTTCTTTTACTTGACTTTTATTCATCATTAGAAACGTGACAGTTTACAGAACGAATGTCCAATTAACGAAGCCGTGGATCTTATAAAGCGAATTAAATGCAATGAACTTTTTTTTTCCAAAAAATGGAATACAAATTGCCAGACCAGACAAAGTAGAAATGTCCAATCAGATCAAGACGTGGCTGTACGCGGACGGAATCGCATTGGTTGACGACAATGAGAGGAGATGCCAACACCAGGCAAACTCCCGTAATCTCAACACCCCTAAAAACACAACCCATTCATTCCTCCTCAATTTATCTAAATCCAAATCCGAATACTACTAATACTCCTGGTTCATTAATTTTTTTTCTTCTTTATTTTCATGTTTTAGAACGGTTAAATAACAGACACGATTTATTAAGATAAGATGCTATCAAGAACGTGAGATATGCAGGTGTGTGATATTCTATATGGTATCATTAAAGCACAGTATAGTCGTGTTTTGTTTGTTTGCTCGTTTGTAAGTTTGGTTGTTTGGGATTTTTTTCTTGGAAGGGGGGGGGGGAGTTATTTTTATTGTTTTGTTTTTTTTTTCTTATGTTATTTGGTTGTTTTATTTTTTTTTGGTGGACGGGAAGGGGGAGGGGAGTTACTGGCCAGAAAGGTGACAATTTCTTGCCACATTCGATCAAACAAATTATGATGAGTAGAAGAGGCTATGGTTACACAGACGTTTGTATGATAATCACAGTTAACTATCATTATTTTTCAAGAAAATCTAATGAATATTTTGATTGAAGCTAATATTATCCACTGGAATATATCCAAATAAAACTAAGAAGACCTATCACTACAGAAAAAAATCCAAAAAATCTTGAAATTAAAATATCATAAAAATAATAACAATAATAATATTAATAATAATAATAATAATAATAATAATAATAACAATAATAATAATAATAATAATAATAATAATAATAATAATAATAATAATAATAATAATAATAATAATAATAATAATAATAAAATAATAATAATAATAAAATAATAATAATAATAATAATAATAATAATAATAATAATAATAATAATATAATGATAATAATAATAATATAATATAATAATAATAATAATAAAATAATAATAATAATAACAATAATAATAATAATAATAATAATAATAATAATAATAATAATAATAATAATAATAATAATAATAATAATAATAATAAAATAATAATAATAATAATAATAATAATAATAATAATAATAATATAATAATAATAATAATAAATAATAATAATAATAATAATAATAATAATAAAATAATATATCAATAATAATGATAATGATAATGATAATAATAATAATAATAATAATAATAATAATAATAATAATAATGATAGTAATAATAATAAAACTACAACTACTGCTGTTGCTGCTGCTACTGCTGTTGATGATGATGATGATGATGATGATGATGGTGATGATGATGATGATGATGATGATGATGATGATGATGATGATAATGATGATGATGATGATGATGATGATGATGATGATGATGATGTATAAATACTGCAGGAACTTGACAAAAAAAAAGTTTGCGGGATTTACTGGGAATGGAAGACCTTGCTAAATCTTTAGATTAAGTTTCAAAGTTTATTCAATCTTAGGCTTTCGCCAATAAATCACACAATTTGAAGACAGCATACATGAAAGTGGGAAAAAATGGTAAGTGAAACCAAAAAACTTGGCACGTCTGAATTATGGAGTCTCCGTCGCCATCCCTGCGAATAAAACCTTATTTACTTGGCCAGTGCTTGGTATTTGGTCCCAGAAGTAGATTTAATTAGACCACAGTCATTAGCAGGCACAGACGGAGGTTGCTGGTTCTGGCACTCTAAGAGGAAAGTTGCAAATCCCCATTCCCCCTACTCCCCCCCCCCTCCCGGGCCCCTTTCATCCCTATTTCCTATCCCCTTCGTGCTTCATTGAAATGTAAGGAGGTTGGGAGAATAAATAGGTTGCAAAATTCGAAAACACGACTGAAATAGGAAACTGAATTTCGCGGTAGAGCGACAAAATAATACAATAATATAGTATTAAAAATTTTCAGATTCATCGCTTCAAAGTTTGGGGGTGGGGGGGGGTGAGAGAGAGAGAGAGAGAGAGAGAGAGAGAGAGAGAGAGAGAGAGAGAGAGAGAGAGAGAGAGAGAGAACTAGTTAAAGAAAGACCTTTATTTGAATAAATCAAACATCGACGGGTGAAAATAGATTATACATTTTCAAGTAAAGAAGGGTGCTGGGTGGTAGTCGGGAGGGGGGTGGGGGCAAGATCAGACAAATAAATCTTAATAATGACCAGTAACTGCCCAATATAATTATAAAGACAACGGAGCCGGAGCTCGTTAATAATAATAATAATAATAATAATAATAATAATAATAATAATAATAATAATAATAATAATAATAATAGGTTTTTCAATAGCGCCCTCCCTCGTATCCTAACAAGCTTAAAGCGCTGGACAGTAACGTGGCTTCTGCCACTCAAGCCTCTAACATAAAACTACGCAATATACAATCATGCAATTTTACATAGTATTAAAACGTTTTAAGATGTATTTTATTTAAATTCTGAAATATCACTGTCTCTGTCATGTTTTGGAAAGGGCACCAAA
This sequence comes from Berghia stephanieae, assembly GCF_034508935.2. NCBI lineage: Eukaryota > Metazoa > Mollusca > Gastropoda > Nudibranchia > Aeolidiidae > Berghia > Berghia stephanieae. Next base: position 91,902,752 of record NC_088363.1, read on the forward strand.
TATTCGCCGATTTTGCGAGTCATCTTTTACTTCATCTGGTTGGGACGTATATTATTTAAGCATAATTTCATTGATGTATCCAGGACTATCAGAGTGATTCGATTTAAAAATAATAACCGAGATCGTGTATTCTATACGTTTCTCAACTGGTAGCCAATGTTGTTCCATCAAACCCGATTAAAGATTGAATTCTCTTCTGACTATAAAATAGCTCTAGCGTTATCGGGATGGATTTTTATTTTATTATATTCATTTATGTCATGTCCTCTTTTATTCACAATGTACACTGCACCTCGGAATGATGATGTCATTAGCCCATTTTCCACTGGCTTTCATGTTTACGCTGATGATACACAACTTTACTTTCCTATTATTGACTCGTTTTGTGCTATGGGAACCACCTGAGAGAACCAGAAGCAGAGGCAGGCAGAATAAAACATACATTGACTGTCTGCTAGATGACACAGGAATGGACAACACCCGGGAGCTGCGTAAGCTTATGGAGGATAGGACACAATGGCGAAGACTTGTGGCTCATATTGGGTGCCCCAAGGGGAGGCCTAAGTAAGTAAGTATTGACTCGTGTGATGAGCACAAAGTCATTCGAAGGTTGGAGTCGTGTATCATTGCTGTTAAAGACTGGATTACAATTAACAAATTAAAATTAAACAATGAAAAAAAAAATTTGAAATACTATTATTGTTAGAAAACAGCTATTCCAAAAATAAAAAAAAGGTAATGAATGATAATAGGTTGCTGACTTAAAGATTTGACTATTATCTGCTTAAAATTGGAATTGTAGATTAAAAGCAGAAATGATGGATCTAGGTTTGTTTTTTGTCTACATTATGTGGTGATATGTGAAACGGATGATGATTGCATGATACCGTTTGGATAAGATTGACACATAAATTTTAAGCAAGCTCAAATCAACCCAGCGCATAGAAAACATAGGAAACAAAAATGGCGGACTTCTTGCAAGGTGAACTCAACCAGTCAACAGATTACTCAGCTACCATGTTGCCGTTTGAGTAAGATTTACAGTCTATTACATATATACATTTTAAGCACGTTTAAATCAACCCAGTGCATAGAAGACATAGGAAACAAAAATGGCGGACTTCTTGCAAGGTGAACTCAAACTCAACCAGTCAACTGATTACTCAGCTACGCTACCGACTAACGTGGCTGAGCCCATGACTCGTCTAATAAAAAAAACCGCAAGACAACAACAACAACAACAACAACAACAAAGTTGGATCAAAATAAAATCGAAATGCCACTGTTGCCCCCTTTTATCCACGGCCCCCAAAATGCAATGGGTCCCAAGGGCAGTTAATATCCCAGCTAATAGCACTCGTCGTCTCCCGTAGCCGACGGCTCTCCCCCAGTTTGTTGCTTTTTATGGGCGTTTTCTAACACCAATTTCAAATAGGGAGAGGGAATGAAAGACACTGGCGGTGGGAGTATGAGTATGTCCTACCGATTTTCCAGTAAAGACTGCTTTACCAACCGGGCTTTCTTCACTAGATAAACAAAACAGGGGAGGGAAGAAAATAAAGACAGAAAAAATAATAGGGAAGTTAATAAAAATGGAAAAAAAAAAACCGAGAAGGATATTCCGATATCCACGTCGGTGGGGCCAAATTGCTTTGGTGCTTTGGGAGTTTCTTGAGATTGGCGCAGAAGCCCATTTCAAAATTATAAAATATGAGAAGGCAAGGGGAGTAGCGATCGGTGTGAATGAAATTGGCATTGAAAGATGATGATATGTAAATAGAAATGCATGATGATACCGTATGGTTATCTTAGATAGGTGGGTTGGATATTTAGATAGATAACTGTGACAAGAGACAAATTTTTAAAATTTTACTTTTTGTTTGTTATTGAATGGATTTTTCTAAAAGAAAGAATCTCTATCTCATTATAGAATAGTTCACGCACAAGAAATTCAACGTTGTGGGTCTATACCATGTCGTCATGGATATGAGATTTTAGCACGATTCCAACCGTATTGCATGACTCATCTGTGGACTGTCCATTTTGGCACAAAAGGTCTCATCACTAAAACAAAATAAAGACCGTAAATTTGATTTTTTAATTTTTTTTGTTTTCATTTTTTAAATTTTGGCTGAAAAAGGCTGTGGGTGAACTTAAAAATTCATTAGTTACAGTTACGTGTTTTTCTTTTCTTTCTCAACTTCGATTCTGAATAAAAAAAAATAGCTTTTGACATTCTTTTTTAGTTCAATACTTGTACTGTCCTGTTTCAGGCGATATATCATTTAACTAAAACCCAATCACATTATGTCCACTCTTAGTCGTAGACGTTGTATGGTAAACCGTGTTAGTTGGGAACAGATTCGACAGGCATAGGTATAAACTCGGATAGAATGATTAAATGCAATCACAATTGAAGCGTCTATGGACGTAAAATGGAAGGAAAACGCGAATACGATCTCTATTGGTTAAGTCATGACAATAGGTAAGTAATACAGATACAGTTATAGAAAAACTCCCAAGTTTACTTAATTGAAGTGCTCTTTTGTAAGTTTAAAGGTTATTTTGTTGTGATTGTTTTTCCCTTATCAAGACTGACCGGGAATGCTTTGTAGTCTTATTCTTTTGTTTGTCAAAGAATGAAAAACAAAAAGCCATACTAAATTTCGCCTCACCGTGGTTTGGGATAATGCAATCAAATGGGTCCGAAAAGTCAGGGGTCATGATATAGAGTTAGGGTAATTGACTGGATTGAACAAAAAGAGGCTATCGGAAAATTGATTTGATTAAACTACTAGTAGATTATTTTATTTTAAAAGACTTCAAGATTTAAGACATTTTTTAAATAGGCAAAGAACGACGTTTTGGGGGGAAAAACCTTCTTGAGTAACAAAAAAAAAAAAAAAAAAAAAAAAATATATATATATATATATATATATATATATATATATATATATATATATATATATATATATATATATATATATATATATAATATATATAAAACATTACAACATAATGTTAGGCTATTTTTTTTATATATTAATGTAAATGTTGCTGCTCGTAGCTCGAAGAAATAAATAACAATGTGAAATTGAATGTAAGCTTCAATTTACAGCATCATCTAATTCATCTGTAGTGCTTAAAGGGGAAACCCGAAACGTCCGTTCCATCTGTTTTCGTAATTAAATTGAAGCATTTTTAAAATATTAATGACGTTAACCGGTTGTCGGTTTGAGAGTTGAGAAGAAAATATCATTTACTTGTGTTGTATTATTGTTTCAACACCTCCCCCCCCCCCCCTTCTTACCCGTACAAACTATTTTAGTTACCCCCCCCCACCCCCTCCCTCCACACCACACATCTCTCTCTCTCTCTCTCTCTCTCTCTCTCTCTCTCTCTCTCTCTCTCTCTCTCTCTCTCTCTTTCTCTCTCTCTCTTTTCCCCTTCCCAACGCGTGCGTGATTTTCAATTTCCCCCCGAAAAAATAACATTGCCAACGTCATAGAAAAGCTAAGATAATTGATTTCGTCTTCGTCAAGCGTAGACAAGAAAGTAGTAATATATCACGGGACGAAAGGTTAGGAGTGGATAACTGGTATCGGACTGGAATCGTATCGATTATTTCACTATACTTGACTTATATTGTGAAATGCAACAGAGTCAGTCGGGATCTTTTAGCAGAGTTAAAAGAGGGACTAAAGAAACTCGTGCTAATGAAAAAAATACTTCTAATACTTGTAAGAGGCACTGAATGGAGTGTAAGGGGCGTCCCGGATTTTAATTTTATCCACTTCATTCAATTTAGGTATTTAGTTTTATCTGTTTTCACATTCAAGAAAACGTTCCTGCCTTGCAAGATAATGCGCGAGCCAACAGGTACGGAGGTACGGACTGATGCTACTCAAAAAATTAAAAAATAAATAAATAAATAAAAATAAAAAAAAAAAGAAAAATATATTATAATTATTTTAATGATAATTTTTAGATTAAAAATAATAAGGAATAAAATTAATTAAAGAATATTGTCGCCCGAACGGGAGAGAGCAGGAATACACTCCTTCAACTCTTCCATGTGTATACAATACCCCATGCGGTATAATCGAAAAGAAAACAATACCGAATATTATGGTACCTAAGATCCTCTCGGTCGTGAGCGGAGCAAAATATTGCTTAACCCTCTTCTTACCACCTACATCAAAAACGTCACAATTGTTACGACTCAATATACATTGTATCTTATTCAGATTTATTTTGGACATTACAATGATCCTTGTTTAATCGATAAGAACATAAAGTCGTTTTGTAGAGAGCTTGTTTGAGTATTTAAAAATCGATCTTTCTGCTGGGTAAGCCTGCCATTTTGGGAAAATACTGAAAATGATCGGTAAGGAGAGAGTCAAGATTAAGGAACATGTGCCTATAATAATTTTTTTTAGTGAAACATTTACATAAGGCATCTCCACAGATTAACCATGCTCAAGACGCCTTTCAGTGTTTCAGGACACCACCTGCATCCTTTTATTGTGCTTGAATACTATTTTTGATAGTAAAGCGGGTCCCCATTAGAGGAATTTCCTAAACCTAAACAGGTTTCTGATAGAATGATGAAAATATACACACAAAAGCCTTTGCCCATGGCTTTACCGTCTCGAGGTGCCCAGAAAAAAAGAACGTTTCAAATTAAGGTGATGTACTTCGTCTTTAAATCGTGTCAAAAGAAACAGACCGCGTTAGAAATGCATAACCAACGCCACGTTTATTTATCCGACAGGTCCAAGGAACCAAGAAATCATGACCCACTGAGAGTCATCAAAGGTTACAGAGGAACTAGAGAAAATACTAACGAAAAGGTGAAAAATGGAAAGGCTTCGGATGGAAACAGTACAGACAATCTCTACCTTTCAATAGGAACTAGAGCTAGACTGATGATATGAAAGCCAGTACACCGGATTGCTTTCTGGCAAATATATGAACAATTTCAAAATCAAATAACTGCAACAGATTTTCACTGAGTTATAGAGGAAAAATGGATTTTTAAAAAAAATAGGACGGGGGAGAAGGGAAGCTGGATTCCTATTGTTCAAGGGGCTGCGTGTGTTGTTATATTCCAGATTAAAAGTGTCAAACTTTTCCACAGATCATATAATTTCATTGACGTATTTCATACTGCCCAAAAGCCCAGACAACTTTAAAACATTGAGGTGACATCTTTCACTTGACATTTGGGTTGCAAGGGACAAATAAAAGATTGGAACTTTGAAAGAAACGTGAATTTTGAAATTAAATGTAATTACTTTTTCTCATCAAAATATTATCGAAAAAAGTTTGGAATCCATTATTCACATTACACGTAAATAAATACGTATATATAAATATTGAAATCATTTTATAT
>NC_088363.1:91913146-91925646 GCF_034508935.2 Berghia stephanieae
AGGGTATGATCTCACATGGCAGTCATCTAATACAAATCTGTGTAATCCTACAACCCGCATTTTCATCAATAAGTAGCAATCTATATTTAGCAATATCAAGAAAAAACAAAAAGACATTTAAGAGGCATTGAAAAAAAAAGAAACTTGAAACTTATATATTTGTCACTCTATTAACACAGCTATTTATGATACAAGCCTGTCCCACATTACTTGAAATAAAAGTAGCAACTCAAACTTGTCATTTCCTCAGTAAAAATCTGGGATTTAAAAAAAAAAAAAAAAGAAACAAACAAAAACTAGAATGAGACAGAGATAAGTTGAAATGTTTTTGTCTTACTTTTTTAAAAAAATGTTTTAGATATACAGATGATTTGTATTGCACTTTGAAAACTTGAGTCATTCTCATTAAATTAGCCCCCCCCCCCCCCCCCCCCCTTTTTTTTTATATTTAGATTAAATTTCAGGATCAATGTCTGATTGGCAAAGCTTTGGACCCAAATAAATATTTCATTTACTGAAGGTAATCCCTAGATTGAAATCCAAGAAGAAGAATATAACTTAATTACTTCTATAGAATAAAACATAATCACATGTTAGGCATCGCTCATATGCAAAAATGTATCCAAAATAACATTTAAATTATCCGAATAAAAAGTAAAAAGTGGTAATTTCATAACACATGAAGGCCAAGTTATCAACACAATAAAAATGGCAGGTAGAACGAAACTTAAGAAGTTTTGACAAAAGTATATTCCTTTGAGGTTTCTCACCAAAGAGAACTAAAACTAAAAAGAAAAAAATTAATGTAGACGGCTTACCAGAAATAAAACTGGCCCTCCAGAAAATCAAACTTGAGGCCACAATGGCTATAAAATCACTCTTTTGCTATTTTTGTAATTTAAGGCAAAATATACACAAAAAGAGAAGGGAAAAAATGAAAAAAAAAAGTTTAAATTAAACATTTTTTGGGTTTCATTTCTTATCAGTTCCCAGACACAATTGAGTGTTATGCCCCCTATCATTTAACACAAAGACCAAACAATTCCGACTACTTCATGAAGAACAGCAGCATTTTGGCAACAACCTGACATAGCATTATAAATTTCAATTTTGTGTGTGTGTCATTTTTTTTTTTTTTAATTGTACCGTTTCACATACCATTGAAGGCTAATATTTCCAAATAGATGTGCATTATTTTCCATAACTCTTACATGTTAATCACCCGTACTGCCCCTATTAGCTTCCTCTGTTTTTACCTCAACCATTATCTATCCATTGCCTCTGTTATTGTAACATTTAACCTTAAACCAGTTAAGTCAATGTGTCATTGAACATCTCTGTAGACACTACAACGCTCCTACTTACATTTTCATGCAGCTAAATTTAATTCATTTGCAATTCTCCTAATCTGATTGTATCAAACAACCCTATGCACGTCCCCTCTTTTGCTTTCAATTGTTGACATCAGTGACCCTAACTCAATGAAGTGATATGAATGCCTTTGATTTCATACGAGGGTGAGTCAAAAAGTCAAAAAGTCCCATTGGACTCTGCTTATTACTTTAAAGTAAATTGAATCAATACTATGCATCATACCTCAAATTAAAGCTTGGCATTAGCGAGTACAATGCTACATCTCAACATAGTTTTCTCCACCTCTCACAATAGCCACAATTCTCCTTTTTGTAAGGCCATGTATTCCGTCTTCATAAAACTGAGTTGACTTAACTTTCAGCCAATTTTCACTACTGTTTTGGCTCTTTTATCATCTTCAAAGCGATGTCCCCTAATTGCCTCCTTTAATGGACCAAAAAGATGGAAGCCTGAAAGTGTCAAGTCTGGTGAATAAGGAGGGTGAGACAGCGTTGTCCATCGATTACCTCTCTTTTCCTGACAGGTGTGTGGAAGGACATTTTCATGAAATTTCAAGAAAATGTATTGTGACGATTATATTGAATTTATTACTGTTTCGTCACGACCATATTACCTACCCCGGGAATATACTCATGTCATCATCGTCAACGTCTACATTCCACCATCATCAGACAACACCACAGCGAAAAATATTTTGAGGAAAGAAATACAGGACATTCAAATTAAGTCACCCGATGCCGTATTGATGGTCACTGGCGATTTTAACCAATGTAACGATTTTACTCTCCCAGGACTTCATCAATACGTGGACTGCGAGACAAGGGACAAAAAAACATTAGATTTATTCCTGTGTAATATTAAAAATAGTTATAAATGTTTACCCCGTGCCCCATTAGGTTTATCTGACCACTGCATGCTCTTGCTACTCCCCACCTACCGCCCTGTTTTTAAACGTGTAAAACCAGTAAAGAAAAGTGTACAGATCTGGAACGGAAGTGTGTGTGAAGATTTGCGTGGTTGTTTTGAATGCACTGACTGGAATGTTTTTATCGAATCATGTGATAGTGTGGATGAGCTGAATGACTGTGTGAGTGAGTATTTAAAATTCTGTGAACAGCTAGTGTCTTGTAAAAAAGAAATAAAATATTATCCTAACAATAAGCCTTGGATAACAAAAGATCTAAAACTTTTATTGAACCAAAAGAAAACTCTCTATACTAGTGGAAACAAAAAAGATCTGAAAACAAAACAAAAAGAGATAAAGAGGGTAATATCTAGTTGTAGAGACAAGTACAAAAATAAAATTGAAAAATGCTTTTCTTCTGGGGATATACGGGACACGTGGCGGGGGCTTAAAACTGCTGTTAACTATAATCCAAAGCCCACGATTATATCAGAAGATATCGAAATTGAAACTTTAAATAAATTTTATTCACGTTTCGACACAGCAAACAAATTTGATATTGAAAATGAAAAACATAAATTAGACAGGGCTTTGGAAGATGAAATGGCTGTTGAGGTCAGTGAAGAGGAAACGAGATTCGTATTTTCGAAACTAAACGAGAGGAAGGCTGCTGGGCCGGATGGATTGAAAGGAAAACTATTAAAAGAATGTGCCCACCAGCTTTCCCCCATTTATACACATATTTTTAACTGGTCCCTCCAATGCGTTTCAATCCCTGAAATTTGGAAAACTTCGAAAATTATTCCTGTTCCAAAAAAAGAAAAACTTGAAACTATGAACGATCTCAGACCTGTTGCACTGACTTCAATAGTCATGAAATCTTTAGAAAAACTTGTTCTTATTAAAATTAGGAATCAGTTTATGCCATTGAGTGATAGTCATCAATTTGCTTACAAACCAGGACGTGGCGTAGAGGATGCCATTTTGCTGTTTACAAACAACATCTACAGGCATCTAGATCACGCTAGGAGCTATTGCAGATTGCTTTTTGCAGATTTTTCTTCAGCGTTCAATACAATGCAACCCCAGTTGGTTGTTCAAAAATTGACTAGTCTGAATTTAAACAAGTATATAATTGCTTGGGTGCTCGAATTTCTTACGGAGAGAGCACAATATGTTCAATTAGGGCAAAACAAATCTTCCTGTATAACTACAAATACTGGCGCTCCTCAAGGTTGTGTATTGTCCCCTGTATTATTCACAATATACACGAATGACTGTAGAAGTCAAAACCTGAGTGTACCTTTAATAAAGTTTGCAGATGACACCGCTCTTCAAGGCCTCATAACAAATGGCAACGAAGTGGCTTATAGGCAAGAAATTGATAGATTTGTGTCTTGGTGTGATGCCCACCACCTAGAGCTTAACATAAGCAAGACAAAGGAGCTAGTGATTGACTTTAGGAGAGTGAAGGAACCGATAGAACCGTTAAAATTAAAGGACCAATTCGTCCAGCGAGTTCCTCACTACAAATACCTTGGTGTAACGATTGATGACAGGCTCAAGTGGGATGAACACTTGAAAATAATTAGGCATAAGATGTGCAGACGTACATATTTTTTATCAAAACTCTCTCAGTTTAGAATAGATAAAACCCTCTGCACATTATTTTATAGAGCAGTAATCGAAAGTGTTTTGTCATTTTGTATAACAGCTTGGGGAGGCAATTGCTTAGCAGTGGAAAGGAACAAAATAAATTCAAATATTAAAAAATCCATTAAACGCTATATAAATGATGTTGACGATGTAGATCTTTTATACGAGAAATTTTGTATAAATAAAATAACTAAAATATTAAATGACCAGTATCATCCACTAAGACCATCAATTATTATGTCAGAAAGAAGTGGTCGCCCTTTCTCTATTTCAACGAAAACAGAGAGACACCGAAAATCTTTTCTGCCGTCCAGTATTAGGCTTTATAACAACAAGCAATAATCATTTTATATAATTATTTCTCATTTTTACTTTTTAAAAATATAAATATTAATTTATTAATTTATTTGTTTTGCAATCTTTTCAATTTTCAATTTATAGTGACAGTTTTAACTATTTTACAGTGTTGAAATTATTCATATTATAAAGCGCAGCTCTGGTTATAGAGCTGCTCCTTTTTTATATATATACATCCTATTTCCATTGTATTTTTATCTTATGTGTAAATTATAACACGTCTGTACAAAAAATTTCCTTTTTGGGATGCAATAAAGTATTATTATTATTATTATTATTATTATTATGAAGAAACAGTACTCGTTCCATCTCCAAATCCAGTCTAACTCGACAAATTCTTGTTTTCAGTCACTACAATGTCTCATCAAGAGAAGTTTTTCTATCAGATCTGATCATGCTTCTGTGTTTCTTTGATTCACTGCTTGGACGGCGACCATCACAAGATTTGTCAGATAAAGACATGATTGAGGGGGTTTCAGGTTAGGTGTTGGATTACATCTCAGTTACTTCTAAATGACGAGATACACGTTCACCCCACCAGAAAACAATGCCGCTACAAAAAGTCTGAGGTTTATAAATTTTCCCAAGACATTTAAAAATGTTACTTGAGGCTTGAGGTTTCTTCTTCGAAAACATGAAATTCAATGACAGTTTCCTGTCACTGACGGACATTCATGGGAGCCACCATTTTGAGCTGCCATTTGACAGAATGAAAATTTTCAACTTTGGTTTAAATAGTACATGTGTAAGTTCAACTGAGCCAAATATGACGTTACATGAAAAAGAAATGATCTCACAGTATGACATTTGTCCCATTACTTTTTAACTCACCCTTGTACAAAACTCTTATCAATAAGTTGGATTTAGATAACCCAGATTATTCTCTGAACTCCTCTGACATCAATAAAATCGATATTGATCATGATGAGTCTCAATTGCTCGACATGGGGCAAGGCTCTTCTAGAGCCAGTAAAGTCAGCAACCGGCCGCTTAGCAGACCACACCACGACGCCTCTTAGGATAATATAGATCCATATCTAGAGGAAAGAAAGCCAGAAGTTGTATGCTTATACAATGCCACAAAGGGAAGGGCTGGACAAGATGTGTCATTCCCTGACAACAAAATGGAAGACCAACAAGTGATTATTGCCTTTGTTTGTTGATGTTTTTAAAAAGAAATTTGAGGGGGGGGGGGATTTTTCGTCCAGTGCGTAATTGGTGGTGCGGCACCCCACGGATCTATGACACAGTGGAACTCAAGATGCAACGGGGATAGTAAGACTAGCAAAAAATCTGTTGTTGACATGCTTGTGGTATTTGAAAAGAAGCAATATTTAAGGAATTCTTTTTAACCCAAAATAAACATTTCTTGTTATCACCTTAAATAAATAGGTCAGACGACGTGACTGATTTCCATCTCTTTAACCCCCTCCCCCATTGGCATCCCTCACCCCCCTCTTCACTAACTTCAGAACATAAGGCAGGTTGGAAAATGCACTGGCTTCCATCCTCCTTTCCACCCATTCTAACTTTGCCGTTGACAGCCACTTCTAACTGTACTTCAAGAGTCGCAAACCCCTCACTCTAGGATAACATATAAGGCCTAAGTATTATATCAACATGTTGATCGGTCAGTCATATGGCTCTCACTAGCCTGTTGTTGCGTCGTCACGGATATGTTACGCAAAGTAAATAGAGAACCGTCGATAGTACAGACAATAACTGCAACTCCCACCTCATCTTTTTCCCCTGCATTTGCTATGTGTGCTTTTCTCTGTTCTTCTTGAGTACGTTGGGTTTTTTTCTCAATTGGGTACTAAGCTTGCAACTCACACCCTCATCGTAGCCGTGTTCCAAGAAATATTACCTCATTTTAGTCATGCATTATTTATATGAATTACATAGGCCTTAGAACGGGGATTTTCAAGTGTCCCGTTGTAGCAGAGCTCTTGTTGTAACCAAGGCCGTTGTACACGACCTGTAATGTATCATCAAAGGTGAATCACATGATTTGCTGTGGCAAAAAAAGTTGGCCAGACCACAATAGAAAGGCAGAGAGGTAAGACAAACCTCTCAAAATATCCGGGGCAAACAATAAACAGAGCTCTCGGACAAGAGGGAGACCCATTGGAGAATTAGCTTCATCTCCTCAAACTTAGAGTGAACGTGGCTGATGTCAGTTAAGCTTGCGGGGAAAAAAAAGACTGCAAAACGACCATAAAGTGCATGTCATGCAAAAAGTTTCCGTGCGGTAGACACTCCATAAAGCAGGCCCTGTGCACTGTATACGTACTTTTACTACACTGGTCATTCTTCTCTTGTCAGTTCAAAATATGGTTTCTAACAATTATGAGCGAGACAATTTTATAACTAAAGAGATACTAGATATCAATATAGAGTTAATAATTTATTTTAAAAAAGTCCATTAATTTTATAAAAGTCCGACTTGAGGTTTTTAGATTTTTCAATTGATGCCAACTTACCCAGGAAACATTGTAAAATTTCAATGTAAGAAAAATCACAAGAAAAAGATAAAAAGTAGCCCTTAGACTCAGACAATGCTTCTAAATTGTCTGAATCAGAATCTGGCGCAGACACTGGGTGTGATAAAAAAAATTGATTCTTCACTTATTTGAGATAAAGGTCTTCTTGAGACAAATCTCTCTTGTTGAATGTGTGTAGTCACAATTATTATTTTGTGTGCATACTTGTAATACTCATCTAAAATTACCAAGTACACGTTACCTAGATTTATGATTTGGCATGGAACTGGACTGGAACGGATGAGACTGAAGATGTCAACAAATCAAATTTCGAGTCTGCTGTAGGCCGACTGTAAATGTAAACAACATAAGGTTTTAATCATTTGGAAATGATACATTTTTCGGTGGTAGTAACAAATCAGATTAAGATATACATATAAATACTCTACCTTTATTTGTTTATTTTGATTCAGAACAACAGGTGGGGATTATAAAATGCTTTTTTTTTTCATGGATCACAGGTAATTGAAATAAATTATGCGGTGTTTGTCATACATACAACCCGGAAGTGTTCCTAATCAAAACTATGCCAAGTAGTAATAGAAATTCACGTCAAAGAATCAAGTCACTGGTAGTAGTCAATTTCAAATAGTAAATTAAGTAGTCTTAGACACATTATTTTGCTCATAAATTGAACCACTTTTCGGTTTTTAATATTTATACTTCTAATTTTTCAACTGTAGATTGACTGAAATTCAAAACTAGTTTATTTACTTCGTTATTTCTTAAACTTTGAAAGTAATTTGGCAATCTGGTATTCCGATTTTAGCAGACGCATTGATTCATTGATTGATACCTAAATCCGAATATTATTTTTAGTTAAGCGAAATATCACGAGTCCAGTACTAAAGTGTCATTTTGAACGTCACAATAACGCTATAGTTGTTTGAATTTAAGGTCATGAGAATAAAAATGAATTTGAAGCGTTTTCGTGTTAACATCAAGGTATAACTTTGACCTGCTTTGCAAGGGACGATACTATGCTATTTTATCACCTCATTGCCCACCTACATATGTATTCACAGTATTCTCCCCTTAATATGTTCCACATTTAATGCGCACTCTCTCTCTCTCTATCTATCTATACCCCACTCTCTCTCTCTCTCTCTCTCTCTCTCTCTCTCTCTCTCTCTCTCTCTCTCTCTCTCTCTCTCTCTCTCTCTCTCTCTCTCTCTCTCTCTCTCCAAATACCAATGGACAATGAAACCTTAACAAAATTAAAAAATAAAAAATAAAAAATATAATAAAAATTGAGCATTCGTGCAGAACGATACCCACTGAATATGCTCCAAAGCACTTGAAGAGGGTTCCTAGCCAACAGTAACATTTAATTTGTAGGACGTGACATGGCACCTGTAAGGCGATGTTACCGGATTTTTTTTCCTACTTACATAGACAACATTGTCAACGGTCAGATACTCGTATTTTATTCCTGAGTACGGCGAGAGAATGTGAATAATGAGCATTTTGCATTGATTCAACTATGCAATGCGCCTCCAAGATTGGGACTCGAATTTTGGACCTTCCATCCGAAGACAAGTGTCGTACCACAAGACCACATAGCCTCACAATGAAAAAAAAATAATTAAAAAAATTAAGAATAGAGATTAGCATTTGTAACACCTGACGGAAAGAATTCCATTTGTCATTTAAAGCCACGAGGCCCATCGAACCGGACTTCATCCCGGGTTCTCGTAGCGTTAAATGGAAAACAGCAGCTGCTTTCTACCCTTTGTATAGGACGCCGCAGTTTCCGTGCAGATATAATTTGTTTTTGTTTTTTAAGGGTTTTACGGCGCATGCAACACATTTAGGTTATATCAGTGCCAGTAAAAAGGAAGAAAATGGGATAGTAAAAAGTTCTAGAATTACAATTAAAGCACAACAGAAAAGGTAAGACAAAGGGGAATTGGTTCAAATAGGGAACAGATGTAGATTCCAAGAGCACATCGTCAAAGTTCTTAGTTTGAGATCACCTAAAAGTCTCATCCAGACACAAGCACAGGTCCCAACTAAGAGGAATACACTCAAATGTTTACCAATCATATAATATAATATGTAAACTAAACATAATACAATGCATAACAGAGAGATGATTTACAAGGAAAAAAATATCATCTCCCAAAACTATAACTATACATTCGACTGTTTCCCTCCCAGCCAAGGAACTGCGGCAAGGATCAGGACAAAACTAAGTAATCTCATTCCAAGACAATGACAGGAAACAATTGGAAAACGGGTATGGGGGGATAGAAGACACAGCATGTACCTCCCTGCCCACTATGGGAGGTCAGGATCCCCACCCAGGTGCAGATATAAGAGACCCAGCTATACAATCACTGCGGGATGGACAGATGGGTCAGGAAAGAAATGTCCATTCACTCTGAGCTGATCGATCAGTCCCATTGCGTCTGGAGCGTCTAGGTGAACAGACAGTGTGTAAGAACTTAATGGCATGGAGAAAAAGCTCTCCAAACTGAGCTATCGAATCCCACATAGAACTCCAGACTCATGTCTCATGTACAAGTATTGACTTTATACGGAGGCAACTAGATCGTTCAGCCCGGGAAGGGGAAAATGGAGGTCTTTCGTTTGAATAAGTAAAAGCAACAAAGAGAAACAGAGGAGAGCTGTAGATGCAGGAAAAGTTGAATGTAGGTAACATTATACATATTCATATTCTATGAATCCCTATTTCCGTTTTTTTTAAATACAAAAAAATATAAATCCCTTTATTCATCCCACATGGGAAAGTTGTCTTTAGAGTCAAATGGAATTTAAATGGGAGATTTGTATAGATAGTTCGAAGATGACGTCATTCAGGCCTTTGTTATTGGTTTTTGCCATCCGCGTTTGAGTACTTCTCACTAACCTGTATTGACCAGACTATAAACGATCATGGATACACACAGTTTTGTGTGTTGCTCCGTTTTACTTCCGGATGTCAATGTTGTGAACTTCTTAGCCAAGCGCATACTATCTATAACAAGGGCGTTAGTCGCAAACTGAGCTAGGGCGAGGTTCGGTACCTTTCGAGTACGAAGCGAAGACCATACCATCGCCGAGCGACACTGCCCTTTATAATAATATTATGTGTATGCGCGCACGTGTGTATGTGATTGTGTGTGTGTGTGTGTGTGTGTGTGTGTTGCTTGTATTATTTAACATTTATTTTCTCGAGTGTTTTGAAGTATCTAAATGTTCGTTTTGTACTTTTCCAAAATCTGTGATCACCTTTACTCTTTCTGATTTCATTACAACTCGAATTTCTGAAAATAAACTTGTCTTTTGTCTGTCATGGAATTGTGAGATTTTTGGTGTGATCGTTTCACAATACTCTCACTCTCACCGTGTAACATTGTGACATCTATCGAGCTTTGTGTTATGTGTTACTCATAAGAAGGCATGGCGTTTAAGTGACTTTTTCTCTTCACTTAATTCATCATCAAAATAATGGAAATAATACCGAGAAAACGTAATGGATTTAATGGGTATGTCATACGTCACTAAGTACCATTTTAAGAGGGATGATTCATCATAACACTTCAGTCACTGCGAACGAATATTATACACGCTCGTCCAGAAACACTCATCACGTTTATGGATTGTTTATTTATTAACGAAAGGCTCGCAAAAATGACGAATTATTTAATAATAATAATAATAATCATAATAATAATAATAATAATAATAATAATAATAATAATAATAATAATAATAATAATAATAATAATAATAATAATAATGCTGAAAACTTATATAGCGCTATAACTCCGAGACACCAGACTCTCAGCGCTTAAATTGCAAATTATTTTGGCTGAAACATACTCATTCACACACACACATACACACACACAGAGAGAGAGAGAGAGAGAGAGAGAGAGAGAGAGAGAGAGAGAGAGAGAGAGAGAGAGAGAGAGAGAGAGAGAGAGAGCACATTTAATTATACACAAATGAATGTGTCGATAACGTTAATTTCGTAGAGACGTCAGTCTCGCCCTATCTCAACTCGTGACATTTTCTGAGAAGATCACGCAATAATTTTATCAAATATACAGTGCAGATATTATGTTTGCATGTGACGCTACTACCCAATAATATTGAAGGATAAAAAATGACGTCACTCAGTTCTTATAGAGCAGTAAAATCAGGTGCTCCAAACGTAAACAATAACAAGTTGCTTGTGATTTTCGTTAGGGACCGGAAAAATTTACGCACAATATAGGTCTCCCAATTTTGTAGTTTGAGTTGTAGGCAATACACTTTCAGTATTTTATGTTTACATAAAATCTAACAGTTGCAGAAATAATAATATAAGGCTAAATTATTCTGAAAACCAGGCTCCGAATAATTCTCGTCTTGTTCACACCAGCGCAATAATTTGCTCTGGTCTAAAAATAGATAAACTGTAACTTTTGATAAATTTTACCTTTAGTTCCATAAAATATCCATATCTAGACATTATTTGATGCATGATCGAGTATTTATGAATATGTGTTTCTTTTGCCACCTAACAGCCAAATTTTAAAGGTTATTTTTTTCTATAATTTACATTGGAACGTGAGCTGTCAAAACAGGAACATGTGGTTTGCCATGTGCTTCTAGACCTTTGTTTACGTTTGGGGCACCTAATTTTACTGCTCTATATTATTGTTTTTAAACAGCCATTTTCATGATTACCCCTCACTAAATATCAATCAGACACGAAAACGTTCAAGATTACACACCGTTTTGTTTGATGGTACGTTAAATCCGGCCGGCAGACGTAGCGATATTTCAATTAAATGCATGACGTCAATAAATATAGATAGTTCGAAGATGACGTCACTCAGGTCTTTGTTATTGTTTTTTTTTTGCCATCCGCGTTTATGAGTAATACTCACTGAACTGTATTAACCCGACTATAAACGTTCATGGATACACACAATTTTGTGTGTTGGTCCTTTATACTTCCGGGTGGCAATGTTATGAGCTTTTTAGCCAAGCGCATACTGGATCAATCTATAAAGTGAAAACATTTTAATAATATAGGACTTCACTTTTCTGCTGATTTCTTTCGAACCAGATTCTACTCCAAATAAAATGTTTTACTCAAGAATTGAACCGTGCTTTGTATATTATTTCGAAAATCTAAATACGTTATGACAACTACTTATCTCAAAGTATCAAAATGCGTCACGTCAACCATGTAACATCTTTTGTTAAAGTGTTTATTTCCTTGCTATTTAAATTAGTCCATTGAAAACCTCCAGATTGTGACTTTTATTATCTAAATCTAAAAAAAAAAAAACAACAAAAAAAAAAAAATAATAATAAAAATAAAAAAAAAAACAAACAAACTAAACAAACAAACAAAAAAAAAAAAAAAAAACTCGGATAAAAAACAAAACAAAAACAACTGGCCGTCTGTGATTGTATAAATTACTAATTATTTGTCCATTTGTTAATGTTTAAAATAAAAATAAATAAATATTAAAATTACCTTTATTAATCCCATGGGGGGAATTTTTCTCTAGGGTTTCTTCCACGGGAAGACTGGAATGTTATTATTATTATTATTATTATTATTATTATTATTATTGTTATTATTATTATACAACGACAAGAATAACAACAATAATAATAATCACAACGACAACTACTACTACGACTACTACTCCTACTAC
>NC_088363.1:91928146-91980646 GCF_034508935.2 Berghia stephanieae
CGCCCAGGGTCACGACAAAACTAAGTAATCTCATTCCAAGACAATGACAGGAAACAATTGGAAAATGGTATGGGAGGGGATAGAAGACACAGCATGTACTGAGTAAACACTTCACCAACGGGCTATTAAGTGGTAATCATAGTAAGTTATTTATTCATAAACATTGGAACAAGAACAACATAATATTTATAACATACAAAGATTGCCAATAATTTAATTTGTAACATCAAAAGGTGCATGTTTTCCTTAACTAAGGCCTTTTCGCAACAGTAATATTAAATTAATAACCAGTCCCAACATGTGAGTGTTAAGTAGTCCACTATAAAAATAGACATGGTATTTTATCCCAATTTCTCGACACGAGACCGAAATAACAATGTGAAATTGAATGTAAGCTTCAATTTAATTACTAAAACAGATTAACTGGACGTTTCGGGTTTCCCCCTTATCGACAAAACAGGATGAATGAAACACTACAGATGAATGAGATAATGTGGTAGTGGCATGATAAAGGGGAAACCCGAAACGTCCATTTTATCTGTTTTACGTTTCGGGTTGCCACTACCACATTATCTCATTCATCTGTAGTGTTTCATTCATCCTGTTTTGTTGATAAAGGGGAAACCCGAAACGTCAATATTATCTGTTTTCGGAATTAAATTGAAGCTTACATTCAATTTCACATTGTTATTTATTTCTTCGAGCTTCGAGCAACAACATTTACATTCAACAGGAAACTGGCAGTTGCAGTTGCTTTTTACCCAGCGGGTAGGACATCCAATTAATTGTACAATACTTTCATCCAGACCTTTATGTAACCCATCAAACCAAACCAAATAGATGAACAGAGAGATTTTATTATTTTTAATTTGACAGAACTCCCAGTCCCAACTAGGAGTTTACAGGTCGTTCCAAATAGATATAGAATAGATAAAATGATAAATATTATAACTGTCTGGAGTCATTAAATTATAAAAATCTAAAACGTTTCTGTTTAACCTTGTCGAATCTTGGTGTCAAAGCGACGTGTACATATTTGAAGGTCCGATGACCCAAATTGTTATGGGCCCATAAAAATTTAATACTTATAAAAAGATAAAAAATACAATTTCAAGCTTATACTGAAAAATCACAGCTTCACAGAAACAGAAACCTTAAAGTTAAAATTAAAGGACCGAATTAAATTTTTTCAAATAAAGCTGTTAAATTCGTAATACAAAAATCTGTGCGAATAAATATATTGAATAAACGTTTCAACAGAAAGGGCAGTTCTAAAAGCCTATGGACCTGGTGTCTATCCTGGTAATTCTGTAATGTAAAAAGGGCAGTTATATATAATCGTTGATCATCCTCTAAAAAGGATATATTATACTATCCATAACAGCGTCAGTATCATTCCCGCAAATGCTGGCTAGCTGGCTGGATAGATGAGGTTAGCAAATGCAAATTCTAACTCATAATAAACAATAGTGATGCTAAGCTGCAAGAAACTGTGGACTGTAAAATGTAATAAACAAAAATGAATATAACAAAATACCAAACATATCTCTGTCGTCGATCTTACTTTTTAGCAATGTATTTATGTTTTTATTGTTTTTTTGTTGTCGGCTGAAGAAGGGTTTTGGTCCCGAAACGTTCCGTGTTTGGCATGTAGCTGTTATATTGATTTTTGTTTATTACTTAAACATAATAAAAAATTAATATGTTTGACCTTGACCAACGGAGATATTCTATTAATTGAGTTGCCGCATTCGAATTCCCTTATTTTGTAGGCATTCTTGAACAAAACATCATCAAAGTCATGATAGATAGTAAGTAAGGCCTATTGCGTTCTTTACTTTTTTCAGGTCAGCAACTAACAAGGTTTTTAAATACTTAAAAAAAAACAAAAAAAAACAAAAAAACAAACAGTTTGTTGAATATTTCATGAGAATGACAACGGCTCTTGCAACATGTAAAAGTCTTATCATTTTATGTTCCAACTGAAGTTAAAAAACAGTCTGACACTTCCCTAAAAAGTAGGTCCCAATCAAGGCAAGCCAACGATCAACCAAAAGGAAGTGAAAAGTGAGTTGTCCTCAGTAGTGTTCAAGGAAACAAGGATGGAATTCCATTGGTTGAACTATTGAATAATAGGTAACTCTCTGTTCACTTTCTCTAGTTGGTCATCGTCATGTATTTTGATTAAATGTTTTATTCAATGTCAGACAATAAATGTTTTTTTTTTGTTTTTAAGGGTTTTACAGTGGTTGCAACACATTTAGGTTATATCAGCGCCAGTAAAAAGGAAGAAAATGGGATTGTAAAAAGTTCTAGAATTACAATTAAAGCAGCCAAGAGAAAGTAAGACAAAGGGGAACTGGGAACAAATAAGAGAATAAATAAGTATACGAATTCTACAAGTCAATCCCAATTTATGCCATATAGTAATAAAAGTATCTAAGTGTTTAGAGAAAAATCAAAGCTGAATGTGTGATAAATCAGCGTTAACTACAATTAAGGGAGATTATGATTGGTTATTTGTCCTGCATACTCGATTTGGAGATCATGTTAGTGATAATAGGGAGTTGTTTGAAATATAATGACAAAACACCTCTTTTCTCGTAGGCCAGAAAACATTACTTTATATGTCATTTGTCATTCATTCTCTTCGTGTCCTCATGCTCACCTCACACTAATGTAATGATGATTTTTTTATTATTATTATCATTAAAATGTTTTTATGTTTTTAAGGGTTTTACGGCGCTTGCAACACATTAAGGTCATATCAGCGCCAGTAAAAAGGAAGAAAATGGGATAGTAAAAAGTTCTAGAATTACAAATTAAGCACAAAAGAAAAGGTCGACAAAGGGAAATTGTTCAATAGGGAACGATGTAGATTCCAAGAGCACACGACAAAGTCTTAGTTGAATCACCTAAAGTCTATCAGACAAGCAAGTCACTAAGAGAATACACTCAAATGCTTACCATCCTATAATTATATGTAACTAAACATAATACAATGCATAACAGAGAGATGATTTACAAGGAAAAAAATATCATCTCCCAAAACATTAACTATACATTCGATTTTCCCTCTCAGCCAAGGACTCCGACCAAGGTCAGGACAAAACAAGCAATCCTTCACCAAGACAAAGACAGAAAGCAATTGGAAAAACAGATTAGAGGGATAAAGACACATCAATACCCCTGCGGCTATGGGAGGTAGGAACCCCACCCAGTCAAAGTACTTTGAGATCACCTAAATGTCTCATCCTGATACAAGCGCATATCCCCACTAAGAGGAACACACTCAAATGTTTACAAATCATATAATATATGTAAAAAAAATAATACATTACACAACAGAGAGATGATTTACACGACAAAAAATATCATCTTCAAAAAATAACTATACATTTGACTGTTACCTTCCCAACTAGGGTATCCGACCAGGGCCAGGAAAAAAAAAGCAAGTAATCTCATTCCAAGACAAAGAGAGAAAGAATGTTGGAAAACAGATATAAGGGGATAGAAGACACAGTAAGTGCCTCCTGCCCACTATTGGATTTTGGAAACCCCACCCAAAAAAAAATAAAAGAGGATAAAAATTTTAGACCAATGACTGAAAGTGATGGTCTATATAGCTGTTGTGATAATGACTACAATAAACATGTATGTAGTCATGACAGGTCGTTCAGATAATAACAGTCAGTCAAGGAATCGGTTAATTGGAACACTGCTTAATTGAAACAATTTATACATTTCTATTCTAATTAAGTGGCTTGCGCTATATATATTAATAGATTAAGATGGTCCCCGTCTTTTCTGTAGGGAGAAAAAAAAACCAGAAAGAAAAAGGCATTCTGTCATTGTACAGCAGTATTGAGAGTTTTGATTATAGGACTGTGACAAAAAGTTATATATGTCTTGTTTATGACAAAAGAACAATATTACAACTACTTGTTATCTTCTGCTCCTATTATTCTTTCTGACAGTATGTGTACTTAGCAAATGTTTGAAGGTTTCAGTATCCTTCAATACCTTTATACCATCAGATAAGATGATCCATGAGCAGAATGAAATTCTGATAAATCTATACCACTTAATTTTAACTTTACTTGTTCGTGACATTACGTCACGTCATACTCGATCCATCTCATTGATTCAAAACTCATCAAACTTTTTAAAGGACTAATTCATTATCTCTTTCATGACTTTTCAAATCATGATCAGTAAAATTCCAAAATTAGAAAAGATTCACATCGTTAGATAATATTCATATCATCAATTCATTTCTTTTTTTTTTTTGTGGGTAATATTTAATTAACAACTCACCAATACAGAACTCATCAAACGTTTTATAACACTAATTCATTACCTCTTTCGTGACTTTGGTTGAAATTTAGTTTATGTATTTTCAAACCATAATCAGAAAAATTCCAGAATTAGATATATAACATTAACACATCATCACTTCATTTCTTTGTAGGAATCATATTCGACTTGGTTTTATCATTTGACGTTTGGAAAGTTGTCATAACTTGTACTAGAATCAACAAGACAAAACTTCAAAGGGTATATATAAAATTATCAGTTTAGAGATCTAAAACAATGTGGTTCAATATAATATTATCTTGTAAATAAATAAGCAAAATCATATAAATCGGTATGACTCTAATATATTATATAATTAACTTTCTATAATTTGTGATTGCATTTCACCTCTAAATGTATAATATATAAGTGTATAATGTTGTCATATATCAAGAAACAAGTAAGGGAGCAAACTCAAAACAATTTTAAAAAATAAATTCAAATCTAAATTTCTCTACAAATAGGATGTCCCAAATGCGATTGGTACAGATGATACAAAGTAGTCTGTGAAAAAAAGGATGTCCCAAATGCGATTGGTACAGATGATACAAAGTAGTCTGTGAAAAAAAGGATGTCCCAAATGCGATTGGTACAGATGATACAAAGTAGTCTGTGAAAAAAAGGATGTCCCAAATGCGATTGGTACAGATGATACAATGTAGTCTGTGAAAAAAAGGATGTCCCAAATGCGATTGGTACAGATGATACAAAGTAGTCTGTGAAAAAAAGGATGTCCCAAATGCGATTGGTACAGATGATACAAAGTAGTCTGTGAAAAAACTCCAAACATGGAGGACAATCAGCAAGTAGTGAGTCAAAGCACATGTGATGGCACATACAAAACATTTGATTTCAAGTAATATAATATTATATTATTCAGTCTCTTATCCAAAGTCTCAATATATCAATTTAAAACCATTTTTCAGTAGAAGCCATATTAGTTGTAGTAGAAGTAGTAGTAGTAGTAGTAGTAGTAGTAGTAGTAGTAGTAGTAGTAGTAGTAGTAGTAGTAGTAGTTGTAGTATTAGTAGAGGAAGTGGTGGAAGTAGTAGTAGTAGTAGTAGTAGTAGTAGTAGTAGTAGTAGTGGTAGTAGTGGTAGTAGTAGTAGTAGTAGTAGTAGTAGTAGTAGTAGTAGTAGTAGTAGTAGTAGTAGTAGTAGTAGTAGTAGTAGTAGTAGTAGTAGTAGTAGTAGTAGTAATGGTAGTAGAAATAGACGTAGTAGTAGTAGTAATGGTAGTGGAAATATGTTTTGTTTTGTTTTTAAGAGTTTTATGGCGCTTGCAACACATTTAGGTTATATCAGTGCCAGTAAAAAGGAAGAAAATGGGATAGTAAAAAGTTCTTGAATTACAAATAAAGCACCCAAGAAAACGTAAGACATAGGGGAGATGGGAACAAATAGGGATCAGATGTAGAATCCAAGAGCATACCACCAATGTACTTAGTTTGAGATCACCTATAAGTCTCATCCGGACACAAGCACAAAATCCAACAAAGAGGAATACACTCAAATGCTTACATTATACATTGAAAATAACAAATATAATAATACATAACAGAGAGATGATTTACAACAAGGAAAAAAATATCATCTTCCAAAACTATAACTATACATTCGACTGTTTCCCTCCCAGCCAAGGAACTCCGGCCAGGGCCAGGACAAAACCAAGTAATCTTATTCCAAGACAACGACAGGAAACAATTGGAAAACGGGTTGGGGGGATAGAAGACACAGTATGTACCCCCCTGCCCACTATGTGAGGTCAGGAACCCCACCCAGCTGCCCACTATGGGAGGTCAGGAACCCCACCCAGCTGCCCACTATGGGAGGTCAGGAACCCCATCCAGCTGCCCACTATGGGAGGTCAGGAACCCCACCCACGTTGTCACCACCAAATGGTTTGTTTGTTCAATGAGACGAATGGGTAAACAATGAATTCTTGATCTGCTGCTTACTAATGCAACCGTTATGAGTGGCAAATTCACTGTTATGTGCAGTTAGATTGGTCTCTCATTGTTAGAGGTAGATTATTAAGGTATCGGGGGGGTTTTTCCATTAAGACGTGAAATGTCACTGTCTGATAAACGTTGTTGCAAACCGACATGCAAAGGGGTCTTTCATTAGAAGTTGCATTGCCAGTCACAAGTCTGGAAAAATACAGTGAACTATGGAAAATCTGAAAATGTTCTCAATTTCATAGCCGCCACTTAATTGGGTTGCCTTCCCAATAAACCGGCTTATACTTCTATTACAAATGTAATTGTCACTCAGTAGTAATAGTAGTAGGATATAATAGTTCATGAAAAGGGAATGAAAGCCTTTGGTTTTCAAAATACATAATCATAAAAATAATTGTGCCAGTTTCAGTACTTATTCATTTTATGAATGAAAATAGCTACTAATTTATATGATTATTCAGAGGAAGGAACGCTAAAAGGAAACAGTTTTAATCAAGGACCAATATTAAGGACTATAGTTCACATTGATTGAGGTGTCAAATAAAAAATTTACTCTGAAAACACTATAGTTCACATTGATTGAAAAATCATCTTCCAAAACTAATAATAAACATTAGACTGTTCCCCTCTCAGCTAAGGATCCCACAGAGGCCAGGACAAAACCAAGAAATTCCATTCCAGGACAAAGACAGAAAGCAACTCGGAAAACAGATATAGGTGGATAGCAGACACAGCAGTGACCTCTTGTCCACTATGGGAGGTCAAAGGACCCTACCCAGGAAAATATACAATGTAGGCCATCATAAAACTAATTTGCGAAAACAAAATAAAGCTTGTTTGGATGAATTTAAGGGGCGGTTTGGGTCTAATTATTAGGAAAATCCTTCGAAAATTTGATTTTGAGATTTTGGTGGAAAATGATATTTTATTATCTTAGAAATAATATAATTGAAGTCCAAATTCTTAAAGTAGACTATAAAGGCACGAAATACACAGTCGAAAATGGTACAGGTAGTAAGAAATGTGTGAAAAACGGGAAGCTATTTTGCTATTTTCTCAATATGTCATTTTTGTAAGGGTATGGGAAACTGTGTCAAACGTTTCTCAGAATCTATTCGATGGAATTGTCTGAAAATTTCCACGGTTATCACAGAGATAATGTATTATGTCACCATAGAGAGATTTTTTTGATAAGATTTGTGAATTTTAAATTATAATCCTAAATCTGAATTTTTTACATCAATTTTGTCATAACAATTTGATTCTCAACTTTGTAATGATCTAATAAAAATTCCATAAGCTAAAGCCGTAAAATCTCTCTATGGTGACACAATATGGTACAATGTTGACAAGAGGGAAGAATATGGAGGTCATTCCTTCATTAGTTTTTGTGGAACGTTTGCCACAAGATTGTTATATTTTTTTATGTCAGACCCCCAAATTAGATCGCAAAATGGGTATGAACACAGATAATTAAAAATTTTCACTATAAATGTTGTTTTTTTACCTATATTGATGATACAGAATGTTTAAAACCGCCCAATAAAGGTTATTAAATTTTTTTTAGAAAAGACCCAAACCGCCCCTTAAGCAGCACTTTACAAAATCAAATAAATATAATTATCATTAATATCCTTATTGTAATTCTAGCTCCTACTCCAAAAGGTCTCATCAGAGCGATATTGAATGCTTTTCTTTTCTTTGGTCCCAGGTTTAAGAGAATCATTGACATTTAAACCAATCGATATTTGAAGAACGAATGGATCTGGCCAATTTTTCAAAATACGTGTCTTTCCAGAGTATAAAAGTTAACTGGTTAATGGGAGCGATCTATATTCATGTTTTTGTCCAACCAAGTCATCAATCACATGATTTGTTGCTGTCCAACGATTTAATATATCTTCAGAGATGTAAACACGCTGCTTTGTTTATGAAAGTTGTAAACATACCCATGTGTCAACCTGAACGAAATGACCAATCGTGATGTAAGATTTTTCAAAAACAGTGAACACTTTTCACTATGTGGGTCACCTTGAGCACATATTCCACTGTGACCAATGACCTCAAACACATGAAAATGTAATTTTAGATGGCTCCCATTGCAGGTCATTCATTCTGAGCTGTTACACGATCCTTAAAAATACCATCTTTTATTATGACAATATCCAATGGCATACAAGGGATCATTCATCATTATTATACCAATTCATTCAATACAAGAAGTGAACATCATTTAATATTCATTTGTATAAACAAAAAATAGTGAGAATTCGAGATCCATGATCCTAAATATCGACCACAGGTCCCATACACATGATAAGGTACATAACAATAGCAACAAACAAAAAAGTGTTTTGTTTTTTTTCTATTCAAGACCACAAAGTTCTCATCTATTTTCAAAGGGCTTTGGCAATGTGATTAAATATATAAAATATTCAATATAATTACAATTATGATAAAAAAACAAAACTTCATTATGCTTGAAGACAAAAACCTAATAATAATAAATATGACAACAGTCATAAACTATAACAAACACAAAAAATAAATATATTGACATATTGACAATTTTTGTTTAGTAAATGCTGATGCCCCTCCATTCCCCCAATCTCCCCCCCCCCCCCCCCCCCCCCTCTCCCCCTCTCTCTCTCTCTCTCTCTCTCTCTCTCTCTCTCTCTCTCTCTCTCTCTCTCTCTCTCTGCTTGGAAATGCTGTGAACCTCGCCTTCACACGCAATCACATGCATGCACACACAGAAACACACATATTCATAACAAACAAGCACACGCACAAACATGCACACAGTCAAAGATTCCTTAGCAGGTAAACAGACTCCCCTCATAATCCATTCCAATCATGCATTATTTATATTTGCGTAAGTATTTGTATATGTGCCATTATAAATGATTTAAATATTTTGGTCTATATAACGTGTATAACATCACTCAACACATAAAATGGATTTTTTAAACTGAGCCAGACTTTTGACTACATAAAGTGCTTCGTTGACTACAAACAAAACATGGAATAAACATTGCAACCTTTTAACAAGGTCATCGCAAATGGTATTAGGTCGGTTAGACTGATCCACACAAAAAAATGAATCCTAAGCTTATATACCGGCTCTGGTACAAAAAACATCATTTACAGTTGTTTTATAGAAGTCAAGATCTTTGTATAGTTCTTAGGTTAGAGCCAAAAATTCGTAATATGACGAAATTTTAGTTTTAGTAGGCAGGCCTGGAAAAGAATAATTATAACAGACATGCCAAATTGAAAACTTAAAATTTTGTAATTTTTATGTCAATTTTTAGTAATTTGATGAGGGAATTTGTAATTTCTGAAATTGTGTACCAACAACCATAATAATAATAATAATAATAATATTATTATTATTATTATCATTATTTTAGTAGTAGTAGTAGTAGTAGTAGTAGTAGTAGTAGTAGAAGTAGTAGTAGTAGTAGTAGTAGTAGTAGTAGTAGTAGTTCTTCTTCTTATCATTATTATTATTTAACTATTACCAAGAATTAAAATTTCGTAATTTTCCATAAAATTTCGTATTTGGCCATGAAATTTGTCTAAAATTTGTAAAATTACAAATAATTCGTAAAATTCGGCAGGTATGTTATAAGCTGTTGAAACCAATATCAGAAAGGGGTCTGTTTCTCTGTCTGATTTGTCTACAGAGTTACAGCATCCCAAAAGTAAAAATAAGTTAATTTAATAGAATGTGTGATTCAATCGCAAACCACAAAATTGGTTTGCCCTATAGACTTAAAGAAGTTCTGATATTTGATGAGTCAAACCATCAAAGTTTGTTTTCGTTTCTTACTTGATTTGTTTTGATGAAAATATTATATTCTTGTATGAGTTATATTGGCAATTGCCTAAAAATAAACTTTTGAACTTGTCCTTTGTGCTCATGGATACCTAATCCCTGGTATCACATGACTCTTATCAATAAATAGTTGATAGTATCATAATTCAAACGAAAATGAAAACAGCGACTTACACCCTAAGCACCCCATATCACGTATATTTTTGGTGTACTGATGGAATTGTTTTGTTTACACCAAAATAAATCCTTTTTCTAATTAGCCATTCAAGTGATACAGCATTATAGGTGATACGTGATACCTGGTACCTACGGCATGACGATAACTCTTTAATGTTGAAAACTATTGTAAGTAAATATCAAAGGATAAAATACTTGGCAGCTTTTATTGGATCACCAAACTACTCAATATGGATAACAGATTTTAGATATATAAAAATACATATATACAATAAAAATCATTTAAATTAATGATAGCTATATAATTAATATTAATGACAAATAGTTAATTAATACTGTTATCATTATTGACAACAATGGCTACGACATTGGATAAATCTCTCTGTCCTCAAATACAAATACTCAGAATTGAGTCGACTTCGAGTAAGATTAAAATTCAGAACGAGAAAAACAACAACAATAATAATAATAGCAATAACAATAATAATAATAACAACAACAACAACAACAACAACAACAACAACAAAATAATAATAATAATATAATAATAATATAATAATAATAAATAATAATAATAATAAACAATAATAATAATAACAATAATAATAATAATAATAATAATAATAATAATAATAAATAATAAAAATAATAATAATAATAATAATAATAATAATAATAATAATAATAATAATAATAATAACAAAATATATAATAAATTAACGATAAACAATACATAATAATAAGCAATAACAATAATAATAATAATACACAATAATAATAATAATAATAATAATAATAATAATAATAATAATAATAATAATAATAATAATAATAATAATAAAATAATATAATAATAATAATAAATAATTAATAATAATAATAAATAATATATAATAATAATAATATAATAATAATAATAATAATAATAATAATAATAATAATAATAATAATAATAATAATAATAATATAATAATAATAATAATAATAATAATAATAATAATAATAATAATAAACTGGACGCCAGTCTTTGGAACTAAACATTATCCCCCCCCCCCCCCCCCCCAAAAAAAATGTTCATAAATTCCTGCATCAGACCGATAAATATGAAAAAAAAAAAGAATTGAAAAAGGACATCAGACATGCCCAAGCAGCAAACAAAATCTGCGCTTCCTCACACACACACAAAAAAAAGGAGAAAAAAAGAAATAAAAACTAACTAAATTTCAAGAAAAAAAAATGTGTCTAACTTATTATTCAAGCTGTCTATTTGCTCTACAAACAAATATGGCCTACTGCATAAATATGGTATAATAACCAGTTCTGATTTAAGAAGATTTAAAAGAACAAATGAAGTTTCTAAAACTATTTGATCATAAAGTTTTCACTTTAAATACCATTTTTATCAACAAGTCCATCCCTGACATAATACCATATAAGAGCAGTGGATCATAGATGTGGAAGAGTTCAAACATGAAACAGAAATATTAAGTGATTGATTTTTTCTAAAATGTCATAAGTATCCAAGGAGGGGAAACCAAATAAGCTGGGCAAGTAGGAGTCAAAAATATAATATGTGTGTAAATAACAGTTTTATATGTATAAATGGCAGGCCTGATATCGGTTATGAAAATCATACTCGTAGTGCTGTAGTTTCTGTCGGTTCGTTTGCATCATCACCATCATCTGCAGCATCAATATCTTTTGCAGCAATTGCCGTAGCACCCTTGGCACTGACACCGGCACCATTGTTACTGTTTGATCTCTTTGCTGCTTGTGCTGCTGTTCTTGCTGATGATGCCAATGTCTTATTACTTCTTGTGGAGTCCTGAGTCGTATCTTCAGCGACAGGTATCTCATCTCTATAGTAGTAATTGTTGCATTCTCCAATGTTGACATATGTAGTTTGAATATTTCTGTTACTGACACCAGTTTGGTGCATGATTTGCTCCACCATGTCTCTGATGTCCGTCACCAATTGGCCAAATGTGGGTCTGTCTGCAGGATTAGCGTGCCAGCACTCCATCATTATGTCATATCTGAAAAACAAAGATGATGGTCGTTTTGTTGTTTGTTTCGAAGGGTTTTTATCAAGGCCATTAAATAGGAAGTAAATGGGATAGTCAAAGAATTCTAGATTAACAATTAAAAGCACAAACGTAAAAGTGAAACAAAAGGGGGGTGGTTCAATTAGGGAACAGATGTAGATTCCAAGAACAAACTAGCAGTGTACTTAGTTTGAGATCACCGAAAAGTCTCATCCAAATAGAAGCCTAGGAACACACTAAGAGGAAAACACTCAAACGTTTATAAACTATTAATAGGTTCCAAACAATGCAACCATTCATAACAGAGAGATGCTTTACAAGGAAAATAATATCATCTCTCCAAACTAATTCTATACATTTGACTGTGTCCCCCTCAGCCAAGGACTCCGGTAAGGGTCAGGACAAAACCAAGTGATTCCATTCCAAAACAAAGATAAAAAGCAACTCAGAAAACAGATACAGGGGCCTCCTACCCACCATGGGAGGTTCAAGGACCCCACCCAGATGATCTGTTAACCTGAAGGTTTAAGAAATTTATAAGTGCATGTAACACTTTAACTCTGTGCTGTTATCATTCTCCTGGTGACAAACAGACCAGGCCTGCCATTATATCCACATAAGTCATGGAATATTTTATGATTGGAAAGGAACTCATTCCCTGTTAAATGTTAACAGTCGCTTTGCTGCCTACGAAAAGGAAAATGTTTCACAATTCACAGGACTGTAATTAATTTTTGAGTTCTATGCCTAGAAAACATGTGTGTATATAAACTTACAGGGGGTCTGGACAGAACTGTGGATGGGGCATGCGTCTTCCAGCTTTCAGGTATCTTGTGATATCCCAATTGTCCACCTCTGGGTACGGCATAGCACCCCTTGTCATCAGCTCCCACAGAACAACACCAAACGACCACTGTGGGATGGCAGGCAGAAAGGAAAATCAGTCAAAAATTCTACTAGGCAGCTTAACCAAAAATAAAAGTAAATAAACTAATAATTTAGAATGTTGGCAGGTGTTCTTTAATTTTATTTTTATTAACAACCTCCTCCCACATTCCAAAATCTTATTGCGACAAAAAAAAAAAATGGCTTCCACTTGACTCATTTAGTCCTTTACGTCATATTCCGAGCTCAGACTGAACCATCTAATCTCATCATCCCAAATTAGTGGTAACAATGAAGCTGTCATTTTTTTTCACTTTATGTCATAACGGAGGAGTCAACTCAATAATAACAAACAATTAACTGGGGACAAAGCACAATCCTTAATGGAGTTTCAAGACTGACATGATACAAAAACCATCTGAACCATTAATAAATGCTTCGTGATAATATAATCAATGTCCAGACCTGTACAATCAGGTGGATACCTCCAAACTTCATTTATTCATTTACTTTTTTTTTCTACATGCACATCAGCAGTTTAACTCACTCAATCCTAGAGATTTTTGCTACTTTTCAAAATTGGAAAAAAATATATTAAAAATGAGCATGTACATAGATAGTTTTAGTCAACTACCATTACCATGCAAAAACTAAAAACTAGTCGTTGTTAGTGTTGAGTGAGTTAAGTCTGTTTGAATGATCTGGCCAGTTTATATAAAGTACAAAAGGAAGAAGAAAAGGGGACTCAAACAAAAAAAATCCATGATTAAAAATAAATAAATAAATGGGGGAATAGAATGTGAATAGTTAAACATTTTTTATAGAATAAAAAACCATCAAACCTACCACATCAGATTTGGCACTATAATTTCCTTTCTCCAACGATTCAATGGCCATCCACTTGACAGGCAATTTGGCTTTCTTGTTGTCAGAGCAGTAATAATCTCGCTCGTAAATGTCTCGAGCTAAACCAAAGTCTGCCACTCTGACATGCAACTCTTCATCTAACCTACAATCAAAGAGATATAGGGATTAAAGTAAATTATTATAATATATGTTGAACTTGGGTAGGGATTGAGTCTCGGGGGGTAAGTATGAAGGACCAACATTATACAGCTAACTTCCCAAGCTTCTTTTGAGAAATAGCAATGTGAAATTGAATGTAAACTTCAATTTAATTACAAAAACAGATCAAATGAACGTTTCAGGTTTCCCCTTTATCAACACACAGGATGAATGAAACACTACAGATGAATGAGATAATGTGGTAGTGGCGTTGTTAAGATGAATAAGCAAAACATTGATGGGCATCATCAGTTTATTCATCTTAACAACGCCACTACCACATTATCTCATTCATCTGTGGTGTTTCATTCATCCTGTCTGTTGATAAAGGGGAAACCCGAAACATTCATTTGATCTGTTTTTGTAATTAAATCAAAGCTTACATTCAATTTCACATTGTTATTATTTCTTCGAGCTTCAAGCAGCAACATTTACATTACCAAGCTTCTTTTGAGAAAATCAAGATTTTAAGCTCTTTGATGAAGTTGAAAAGTTTTTGTATAAATGCTGTAACAGTTCAAAGAGGGAAATTTCTCCAACCATATGATAATTGTAATAACAATAACAATTCAAAACTGAAAACAGTAGAGGTGGCGACGTCAAGTCATTAGCGGAGATAATGGAATCAAAACCTACTGCAATAGGGAGAGCCTTGGATCTGGATTTGACGAGCGAGGATAGAAACTAGATCTACATTCAAACAAGAAAAATAGAAATCCCTATTTTGTTTTAGCTTTTTAATTTTGACTAAGCATTTATATTAGCACCTTCCGTTCGGTAAAAATGAACTCAGTAATTTATACACTACCCTACTAGTCCTGACTCATCAAGCCTCTAGAAATGTAAAAGCCAAACCGCCCACACTTGAGACTGTGCCAAAACGGTCACTATTGTAACAACCAAAACCAAAAGACATTAAACATTAATTTATTATATAAACTGTGAAATGCTTAAATTTTATCCAATTCCCTGGGGTAGACGATGAAAAATAGTTTAAATTTTACAGTCAAACATCAATGGAATAGCAGAAATGACTTTTGGCGCATTTTCCACGCTTTAAAACGCAATTTCTGTTCTGATTTTGTTGCTTGAGCGTCAGAAACTGATGACATTGAAATCCTGCCATGGCTCTTCAAAATAACTGAATATTGATGTTAGCCATCAAGCATACATGTTACTATTTTCATTTGACTTTGTTAGCTTATTAATGTCATGAAATTCCATAAAAAGAATTTATTTCCAATGTGTAACAATTACATATATGAAATTTTAGACTTTTATAATGCTTCACATGACGAAATTAGATGATTGTAATTTCATTTTCACTGATTTTCTTGGCAAATTATGCCGGATTAGCGGGTAAAAAAAACAATACATAATTCAAGAGTCGAGAGAAGAAAAAAATTAATTGTGGGATGTGATTTCACTGGCTTTGATATTCGACAATTTTTTCTAGTAAATGAATTATTAATAAAAACACTGTATAAAAAACAAACAAAAAATTCTACAGCCGTCACAAAAAAAGGTTAAATGTCCAACAAGACTGCAAAATAATAATAAAATACCATGCAAAAGCTGGGAAGGAATTACAACCATTGTTGCATTATCATATTTCTATGTCTTTTAATTCTCTCTCTCTCTCTCTCTCTCTCTCTCTCTCTCTCTCTCTCTCTCTCTCTCTCTCTCTCTCTCTCTCTCTCTCTCTCTCTCTCTCTCACTCACACACACACACACACACACACACACACACACAAAACTTATTAATAAAAACGAATTTTTAATCGGACGTTGTGGCTCAGCGGTACAGTCTTTGCTTCATACCCAAAAGGTACCAAGTTCAAATACTGTGTGACCTTGAGCAAGTCACCTCGTCCTAGCTCAGTTTGCGTCGCTGCACTGCGGCTGATGCATGAGTTATTCCAGTCTTCCATCGGAATAGACCCTAGGAGGCAAATTTCCCCAATGGCACGAATAAAGGGATTTTTTTAAAACACACACACACACACAAACATGATAAGCACACACACACACATGACAAGTACACACACACACACACACACACACATAACAAGCACACACAAAACATTCTTAATTCCTCCATGTCGTTGACCTGATGATTAATTTAAGTTGTTTGAAAGTAAAGCAGTAGAGGAAGACGAAAAAAGGAAGAGACCAAGAAACCATTCACCCTTTTGTCTTGTGAGATTTATAAACATAAACTTACATGCAATTCCTGGCAGCGAGATCTCTGTGTACAAATTTAAGGCCGGATAAGTATTCCATACCTTTGGCTATGTCAATACTGTACAGAATGAGATCTTTGATAGTTGGTTGCTGTAAAATCAAAGGTTATTTTCTGACTATAATTTAAGAACGACATTAAAATTATGATTTATCAACAAAAAAAAAGAAAACAGAAAACTTGTGGCCAGGACATAGGGATCCAATGCTATCGTGTGTCTCAAATTCATGCACACACTGAAAACAAATTAATAATCGAAACAGATTAATATTATTCAATTACAGTTTAGTTGCTGTATTATGTCTTAGAGCTTGAAAACATTTTTTTTTTAATTTCTGATTTTTCTTCCACAAAATCAAAACATTAAGAGTCTCTATTGATTAGAACATCAAAAGCCATGCATAAACTGGAATAAGGTAACATATCATTACACATCAATCTATAACTATTACTAGAGTCTTTGGATAAACTAATCAGATTTAGATGTCTGTGTCAAAGTTATGAAATAAATTAAACACAAAGCATTTCATTGTGTATGAAACATGTAAATTCATGAAAAGGAAGTATAACTCCAACCATGCCCATTAATTATCAAAATAACTAAACAATTAAACAAATACATAAATAAATAAACTAAAATAAAACAGAATACTGAGAAATTAAAACACAAATTCAAATATGGTCACAGCAACCAATTTCAACATTATTCTCCATTCTTTTATGCTCTAATCTTTTCCCTCTCAAACCTCACAAAACTGGAGGCACAATATTCATATTCTACACATCCCTTTAAAATTATATTTAACTGAAAACTGCTTTTAAATGGAGATAGTGAGAAAAGGGGACATGACAGGTTGCCGTTTATAGTCAAGTTTTTTTTGCTTGTTGTTTTTTGTTTTTTTTTTTGCTTCTTCATTTATTTTTTTTCGTGTGCTATTTTTTTTATGTTGTAAAACTCTTAATGATAAAGCCCTGTTTGAAATCATAATCTAAACGATAATTCAATTCCATGTTCACTAAATTTGCAAAATTCAGAATTTCACAAAAACTGGCTTATATTTTCTTAAATTAGATACGTTATAAAAATCAAATGTTCTAGTTTTTTTCTTTAAAGGCCATGAAGACGGGATTTGTGTCAGTTTTTTTCATAATCAAATGTTCAAATAATCACCCAATGCCTATAACAACCTCTATTACAATTCTTCGCTTTATTAATGGGTTCAAATGATCTTGTTTTCCACTGATATCAATTCGTTGTGTGATGAGGAGATGATAGACAAGGGAAATTCAAGAAATTGGAAACTGATCCATATTACAACAAAAAGCGTCAACAATTTTTTATGTCAGATAAGTTTTCATCATTCTTTCATTTCTCTAAACAAAAAAAAAAACAAAAAAGAAAAGGTATCTTTATTCATACTTAAAACGAGTTTTTAGATGAGATTCACAGCTCGGTTTGAATGGTAGAGTGATTGACATAACACTATCTGGATCACTCGTGTGGTGATTCACACATAACAAAATTCTGAAACCCCTGAAATCTATTTTTATTCTTTTGCAGTGAATGATTTTAAACTAAAGAAAATTGATTCGTTGTGAACATTATTCTGCTAGGGTTTTGTTGATGAAGAAGAAGGGAGAGAAACTTTTTTAATTTGCAGAATATTTACGAGTTTATTTCCTAAGTCTGATAAGGGACAGTCAAATCATTAAAGTTTGTGATAACTTAAACATGTCAGCTATCAGTCTGCTATAGCTATATTTTAAAGAATACATTCCATTGTCTAAAATCATTGGACAAACAGATGATCCACATATTGCAAACGTTTGGCTAGCAACAGCATTTTTCTAATGTACATGAGAATCTTATATTGCCTCAATCAAGTCGAACTATTTCTATGCTAAATAAAACAAAAACTGGTATTGTATTATGCCAAGTTCTTTTTCCACGAGTGCTTGTTTGAGAAAAGGTAGCTTAGGATAGTGATCCAACACATGGAATAGGCCTAAAATATTCTGCCATTTAAATAAATTGAATACTCATCATTCCATAAACCCTTGTATTATAAACTTCATTATGAACAATTTTAAATACAAACAATATTACAAATCAAATGTCATTAGTTGCAAACTTTGGTAATGACCTTCACCTTGGTTAAAAGACTGGAAACTTCAATCCACCGATCTAAAACAAAATGAGGAAATCATTCAAAAACATGTCCCTTTTGAAAGATAATAATGTTGGACAATATGATTTCAATATGAACCGAACTGCAAAATTATTTGACAATATTCTACCTCTGACACACAATATCAGGGTAATAAAACTGTCAATAAAATAGAACGGGAGCAGCCACTTTAAGGCACGCTCATTTGATCTTGTTTTTCTCTCATTATTTACTCCTAGTGGTCAAAAGTCTTTGGGCATTGATGATATCTAGTACAACCTTCAAATCGAAAACAATTTGATCAATAAATGAGATCAGTGTATGATGACTGTCTAAATTTGTATATTTCATTATAACATCTAGCATTATGGTTTGGGCCAAGAATCCTGACTTAAAATTATTGGTAATTTTTTTTTATTTTTTTTTTTTGGGTGTGAATGAATATGATGTTAGTATTACCCAGCCCCATATTGACACATGCTTTCACAAAAATTGAAATGGCAAAGCTGTTGAAGTTGATGTTAATGATGATGATGATGATGATGATGATGATGATGATGATGATGATGATGATGATGATGATGATGATGATAAGTGATGCTTACATTATTTTCATCCTTGATATATGTGAGCAAGTCTCCGTGCTTCATGAACGGTAGTACCACTAAAGGCATTGAGTCAAGCTCAAGACACACTCCAATCAAAGTTAACACGTTAGGGTGGTTGAAGTCCTTCATACGTAGAGCCTCCTGCAAGAAACTCTGTAACTGGATGTCTCGAGGGTTATTGTCTGTTGGGAATGGGGAAAAAACAAACAAACAATAGCTATAGCTTGAAATCCTGTCAATTTGTATTGTTGAGAGAATGTGTTAGATTTAACCCTCTCCTTACCAACTATAAGAAAATATTCACATTTGTGTTGATTCCATATTTCAGATTTATTGTAATGTACAATACAAACTTTGAAGACAAATCTTTGTTACAGCTGTGATAAATTAATGCTGTTTTTTGAGGCACCTCATTATGGACAAAGGTCTAATTGCTTTTGAGTTTAAGATTTTTTCGTCTTAGGTAAGTAAGACATTTAGGTAAGTAAGACATTTAGGTAAGTAAGACATTTAGGTAAGTAAGACATTTAGGTAAGTAAGACAGATAGTAAGTAAGACATTTAGGTAAGTAAGACATTTAGGTAAGTAAGACATTTAGGTAAGTAAGACATTTAGGTAAGTAAGACATTTAGGTAAGTAAGACATTTAGGTAAGTAAGACATTTAGGTAAGTAAGACATTTAGGTAAGTAAGACATTTGTAGACCTGTAAATGAGCTCTATAAAAATTGACTGAAACTCTTCGACAAACTGAAGATTCAATTATTTTTTTTAAAATAAGGGCATCATTGGAGAGGAGAGTGATAAATACAATACATTAAAATAGTGGGTGTTATTTCTTACTGGAAGTATGACTGCCATAATTTGATGTAGAAGGAATGCTAAATAAGCATGTCATTCATATAGGTAAAGATGACTTCATCAAAATCATATTCCTGCTTCTGGAATTTTTTTGACATAGTCAGAAAAATAATCACCATTATCATCTTTAACTTCTAGCCATGACCTATTGAATTTATTCCTCACATCTTTATCCACGAACAGCTAAGCCATTGTGAGAACATTAGAATAATGTAGCAATGAGCAAACTTGATTTTCAATCAGTAAATGACCGGAAAAAAAACTTAAATAAATATGACTTCTGGCCAATACACTGAATTATTAAGTAGAAGTGAATTATCAAGAAGTAACTTCGGCAGGCGTAGCGGAAAAATTCAAAGAATCGAAATGAAGGTAAATCGCCACAAAACAGCAAGCTCGCTTGGGCTTGAGCAAAACAATGGCAGAAAACGTCCTGATTTGCACGGGAATTAATTAGGCTACTTACCATTGTTCCTTACAATCAGGTACTCAATCAGTGAAGAAACGGTCAACCAGTTTGTTTACAACGTGAGGCAATCGAAATGTACTTGTAGCAATCTATCCTAACTTTCGATTTGAAGGTGTCTACAT
Source organism: Berghia stephanieae (assembly GCF_034508935.2). NCBI lineage: Eukaryota > Metazoa > Mollusca > Gastropoda > Nudibranchia > Aeolidiidae > Berghia > Berghia stephanieae. Next base: position 91,948,944 of record NC_088363.1, read on the forward strand.
AACATTCGCAATTTACTTTATCATATTTTTGAGACTCGCCAGGTAAATGTGGTCAATTTTGGCTTAGACGAAACAGTGAAATTTATCGCTCGGTGGCTCAGTTAAAATTGGCTACAGTTGGGATCACGACGGGTTTGGAAAGTGAAAAAATAATTTAACGAAGGATGTGTGAAAATACCCAGGGATGTGTTCAGACACGCCTTTTATAAAAAGCGTCACTTAGTCTTGGCAATATATACATCGTTAATATAAACGGTCCCCATGAGCTATGCGTAGCGCTGTGGAACACTCCTATTTACTTTACGGTCATTCGACTACGATTTGTGAATTCTTTCTTTTTTTATTTATTTATTTCTTTCTTTCCTTTTTTTAAATATTTGAATTTGACAAATTGACTGATTTCAGTTAATTGACTGAGAATTTACAAGTCTAATTTAGGTAAGTAAGACAGATAGTAAGTAAGACATTTAGGTAAGTAAGACATTTAGGTAAGTAAGACATTTCAAGAAAACTCCTAAAAAAGTCAGTAAGGAGAGAGTTAATAACATTTCCAATGACAGATATTTTTTTCTGACAGAAATGAGACCCATCACCTCAAAACAGTATGTTTTTTAATTAAGCAGTCCTTCAGAATAATAAATAAAATAAATGAGCTTTCATATAGGGCAATATCCACTTAGCGTGCTCAAAGCGCTTTACAAGGGGTCCCTCAATTAACATTTAGGTCGGGACATGACGCCTGTTAGGCGATATTACAATTTTTCGGACAAAGACAATGCTGTTAACGGCCAGGTACTCATGTTACACCTGAGTACGGTGAGAGAATGTGAGTAAAGAGCCTTTTCCAAGGACTCAACTATACGTCGAGCAAGGCTCGAACCCAGGACCTTCCGATCAGAAAGCGAGTGTCACTAGACCACATAGCCGCACAGAAGACAAAGGAAAATGTGGCCAGATAACATCAAAGAAAGAAGAGGATTGAAACTGTATGGGCCGACAGAGAAGCCAATGACCGAGATGTGTGGCACCGAGTTGTGAAGGCTGCATCCCATGTTCCCCCTGATGACCATAAATAAATTATATATAAATAAAATTCCCTTTATTCATCCCATAGGGGAAATTTGTCTCTAGGGTCAATTTCAAGGGAACACTGGAATAACCCAGGCGTCAGCAGGCTGAAATGAAGTCAGAGTCACTAGGCTGAAAGGAGCAAATAGCCTGGAGAGGTCAAATCTGAAAACTGCAGCGACATTCATCTACCCCCTCCCCCCCCCCTTCAATCATGATGTCTCTAATATGTCATTCAATTAAAGACAGGCTTTAAAAATTTGGTATAAAGGTGTGCCATACCAAAACACTTCAATAAAGAGGGTACTCGTATACCTTCCAAACCGAATTCCGCTCCAGGACATATGTGATTTGCATAGCATAGCAACATTTTCAATTAATTTACAATGATAACTTTTACCAGAACTTACCATGAAGAGTCTTCACAGCCACTAAAATATCTCCCTTTTGGTCAGGCAATGTCAGGAAACCTCTTCTAACACAGCCAAAGTTACCTAAAAATAGAGAAAGGGAGAGAGAGAGAGAGAGACAATGTTAAACCTAAATCTCACATTTTTTATCATGCATGACAACAAGGGTCTTTCTATCTCTACCATACTTTTTGATTGAAAACTATGTTCTTTTAAAAACAAAGATTTGATGATCACGATAATAACAATTTATTGAGGTTTTGTACAATGCATGAACAGCTTCACAAATGAATGCAAAATGAAAGTGAAAGAATACACAATTTAGCATTGACAACAGATTGAATCTAGGAGACATTTTTTTTTTTTTTTTTGATTTTAGCAATGCCTTTGAATTTTTAGACGTTTTTCTGAACTCGGACAAACTAAAAATATTTCAACAATAACTAATAAAAAGTTAAATCAATGCTCTCCACGGCCAATTTAAGTAAGTTAGACAAAACAAGACAAAGTATATAGATTTGTATTCAAAACAAAATAGACAATATCATTTTATATTTATATTTGCGTTGCTCTGATTGTTCTTCTTCGCCAACTTACTAACTTATCTCAGTAAATGCATAATTTTGTAGTCAAGCCCAGTTTATACCGGTTTCTTTGGCAACAAACAGGCAATAGCAATTGCTTGACACCCTTTGTATAGGATGTCTATAACAAAGTACTTACACAACTTCACCCATGATCAATGTCGGTCCCTTTGTATGTGAAACGAGTGCTCTACAAAATGAGTTACCAAGACTCCCAAAATGCATACTTACCCTTCCCAATTTCATTAGCAAGAGTGAGACATTCTCTATCCACCAGTAAATTCTCTTCCTCGATGAGGTGCAACGTGTCTTCATCTATCTGGGCCTTGTGAGAAGGCATTGCACTAGCACCATAAGGATAGTTCACGCCATCTAGATAATCTACTCACACAAATACAGACAGAAAAAACAATGAAAAATGAAAAAAAAAAATGGGTTAATAATCATTGACAAATTTTTATAAATGATTCTACACACTTATAAATAGAAGGCATTGTCTTGCTGTATGTTGTGAAAATGACCAAAGACAACCATGTGGGGTCCGAAATTTAGATGTCACATCATCTCATTCATCTGTGGTGTTTCATTCATCCTGTTTTGTTGATAAAGGGGAAACCCGAAACGTTCATTTGATCTGTTTTTGTAATTAAATTGAAGCTTACATTCTACTTCACATTATTATTTATTTCAAATGAATAAAAGTACATTTGATACCCATAAATCCTAACTAAAACTTTATTTAATGGTTCTATCATTAAGTTGCTAATGGTTTGTATAGAAAATCTTAGGAACTCGCAGGAGAAAAAAATTCCAATTCTAAACTCTGATTATAAATTAATTGGTCATTGATTTTTTTTTTGTTATAAAAGACCATTCTCTTTAACTTTCAACTATTCACAGCTCTAGAGGTCACCCACAGTAAGTATCCTTGTTACTTCATTGAGAGCTATTATATTCAATTGAACTACATTTTTGTGCTTTAGAAAGGCTAAACTGCGAATAATAATAATGAGACATAATTTGCACAAAATGGAAATCTTTTCTGGTCACTTGGTAAATTAAAAAAAAAAAAAGTTTTCACGAATGAATTCATCAGTCACATTCGTTTGATTAGTTCCAAAACGGCTTCCAATGGATTGAAGAAATGGGATTTCAGAAGGGCTTAGGGCTGAATACAAATAACACAATTATCAAAAGTATTTCATAATACTACTAAATTATTACTATTATTATTATATTATTATCATCATTACTATCAGTATTATTATCATCATTATTACTACTATTTTAATTATTTTCATCCTCTATTACAAGAGCTATAACCTAACAATAATTGCCTATTTGGACAATAAAGATTATTATTATTATTATTATTATTATTTATTATTATTATTATTATTATTATTATTATTATTATTTTTATCATTATCATTATTATTATTATTATTATTATTATTATTATTATTTTTATTATTATTATTGTTACAATTCTTCGTAAAATACTTTTGAGGTAACAATGACACTAGTCAATATGAATGAGTCTGGTCTGAAGACCAGCTAAGTTATGACTGATACGCTTAGCTTTACAATCCTAACACAATGTTAGTTATGACTGATACGCTTAGCTTTACAATCCTAACACAATGTTAATGTCGCCATGAAAAAATTAGTTTAAACTGCCATTCGGTGTTGTTTTGTATAATTATTTATTCCCACTAACCATTGTCAGAATTTAAATTTCTGGGGCTACTTGGTCCAATGAGTCCAGTATGGGCATCACGATTTGCCGTATATTGGATACTGCCTTCAACAGGTTTGGGCCTGAAAATGAATACAAAAACAAAAATCATTAAGGTGAAACAACCAGACCATTATGATGATCATGCATGTATGTTGTGAATCTGTTTTTATTTTTTCTATTTACTTCATTCCCCAATAAGAAAATAAAAAAACTCTCTAAAATTAAACTAATTCACTTAATGTCAAGATAATTGTCTTGAAATTAAAATTCCAAAACAAAATACATATGCTCAGAGGGATGCTGAACTGAAAAACCTCAAAGACATTTTTTTTAATTGGCTGAAAATATGACAAGACCTGATAGCCACACTGTCCCATAAAAATGGCCATCTGCAGATTCAGGATGGCACTTAATTGGAATATTTGCATAGCAATTTTGTTACTATGGGAGCCATCTATATTCACGTTTTCGGCCAACCAAGTCATCAATCACATGATTTGTTGCTGTCCAACGATTGGATGCTTCTTAACCAATAAAAACACGCTGTTTTGTTTATGAAAATTGTACACATACTCATGTGTCATTCTGAACAAAATGGCCAATCGTGATTCTAGATATTTCTAAAGCTGTGAACACTTTTCACTATGTAGGTCATTTTGAGCACACTTTGCAATGTGACCAATGAGCTCGAGCACATGGAAATGTAATAAAGATCATGCCCATTAAGCAGTTGTAACCCTATCAATACATCTTTTCTTTTCTTTTTTTTTAATGGTAGCTTACTTGAAAATTCCACATTGTCTCTTCTTCATGGCAACTAAGAGGATGATCAAAGTAATCACAACGAGTGCAATGATGACTATGAAGACAATAGTAGTACTAGGCATGGCAGAGGAGATTTCACTTCTTACAAATTCTACAAAGCCGATGTCTGTGTTACTAAAAACAAGGTTGCCCACTGTGATCTAGAATAGAAATAAATGATGGAATGATTCGTGAAATAATTCAAATAAAAATGTATAAAAAACAAATCTTTGTCAATAGTCATAAATCAAGAATTTTCACTAATGTATCATAACTGTATAATGGAATTTTGTTTTGAAAATTGATATCATTGTTGAAAATACAACAATAAAAAATTCACCTTTTACAGAGAACTAAGGCAGACTTTTAAGACTTTGAACAGATTATTTGCCACAACTAAGGAAAAAGATCTGTTTTTCTTCTTCTTCTTCTTCTTCCTTTACTTGCAGTCCACCTTTGGTGTATTGTCACGAGTTTTACATCAGCAATATTGAACATGACATAGTTGTATATTGTAGGATTCTTATAAAATGACCCAATCATGTGCTTTCATCGCGTCTTCAGAGAGGTTATTCCAAAGTCGAATTGTTGATGGCATAAAGGATTGCATATGACTCTGTCATTTCAAACTTGGTATTCGGCATCATTGGTCGTGATCCCTTGTTCTTGCAATTGTTGGTCTTGGTTGGAGTTCATTAGCTTCGACTTCCACCAGGTCTTTCAGCATCTTATAAAACGTTGTTACTTTAGCTCTTTTTCTTCTTTCCTCAAGTGTTGTCCCAAGTTCTTAACAATACCAGTTCCTTAATGGTTATTCTGTGTAATCACCAGTGACCATGCGAGCTGCCTTCCACTGTACCATTTCAATTTCTTTCTTATTTCCCTCTTTCACAGGGTCCCAAACTACCGAGGCATACTCAATGATGGGTCGTGTTAGTGTTTTGTAACAGGTTTCTTTTATTTTTTGCAAAAAATTGCCTAGGTTTATTCATATGAGAGCATTGATGTTGTTTTTTAGAAATGTTATCAACATGTTCGTTCCAAGAGAGATTTGATGTTATTGTTAGAAGTATTTTGAAGATTTAACTGTAGCAAGTTTTGAACTGTCAATGGTGTAATCGTTTATCAGTGGACCCCGTTTGTTGGATATACTCAGTACCTCACACTTTGCTGGATTAAAATCAATAAGCCACCTCTTTTCCCAATGTGGAAGATTATTTAGATCTCGCTGTCATTGGATTGTATCTGATATATTATCGATTGTTCTATACAGAAGGCATTCATCAGCGAACAATCTAGCCTTCGAGGTTACCAAGGCAGGAAGATCGTTGATGTATATTAAAAACAGTAGCTGCCTCATAACTGTTCCCTGGGGAATGCCAGATGTTACACGCTCTATATCAGAAACCTGGCCGTGAAGGATAATTTTTTATTTTTTGAGACCGGTCTCTGAGAAAACTGGAAATCCATGTGAGAATGTTTCCTTGGATACCATAATAATAATATAATAATTTGTTGAGTAGGTGCTCGTGGGGATGCCCTAGGTATCCGCTAGAAAGGCTCACAAATTATTACAATAAAACTATCAGAGGATTTTACTCCAATTATCAATTAATTAGAATAAACTACAATGTTACTCCAATTTCTAATTGGAATAAACTTCTGTGGATAGCTTGTTTGTATAGAAATAAATTTAACTTTAAAAAAAATCCCAGATAGTGACTAAAATTTAAGCATTTCCATCTTCCCTAACTGAATATAAATGGACAAAAATCAAGATTCCATCCAGTTTAGAGAAAACAATGTGCTGATTTGATTATGTAAGTTAGAACATATCAAAGACACGAAATCAGAAATATCAAACTTTTTATTAATATGTTAAAATTATATGGCTCTGTAACAAATGCCTTGATCAAGGGGTAGTGCAAGTCAATTTTACTTTATTTTATAAACTTATGTCTAATATTTTCAAAATAAGTGCTTATGAGTAAAATAACTATACCGTCAAGTTTTGCTATGGAACTAAAATGGAAATAGCATTCGGTTTTAAGATGGACAATTACCATTTTTCATTAAAATATCTGTTTTAAAAGCAGAATCATGTTCATTTTTATGAATAAATGAGAGTGCTGTTGCACCCAGCATTGGTATATTTTTGGTCTTCCCTGATCATCAAGCAACAACTGTCTTGATGAGTCTAATATCAAATCTGGTGAGAAGTCCTCTCTAATCAACAAGTGTTTTTTCAACATGGCAGTTATCTAGTTACTGTAAGTTTTTAGCGGGAAAAAAATGAAATAGTTTCCATCTTGATGGCTCTACAGTGCTGAGATAATTACAAGTTGAAATAAATAGCTTCAAATTCATTGAAGTTTTGTAAAACAAAGGCCTACCTTGACCGACTGTTTATCTCCCCCACCAACCTTGACACCTTTGAAATTCGGTTTACACAGCAATTGTAACTCATCAATGTGTGTCACATTGCAAGGCTCTCCTCCCACCAAAACTTTAATGTCATCTTTACCAAAGCCAAGGTGGAGGTTTCGACCCTTGAGAAGAGATGACAGGAAAAAGGTGTCAAAGTTCAAACAACCAAATATCAATTCAATGAAGCAAAATATTTTGGACCTAATAGCATTCAAGTCATAATAGGAATGAAAAGGAAGAAAACTCAATTACATATTTACATAAAGACTATATAGACACAACCACCAACACTAACAAAGTTATACAAAAATAACATACACCTTTTTTTAAATTTAAAAAATCCATGCTATAGTGAAATTCAAATTAGCACTTCAATGGTCTTTTCGAAAGCAAAGAGATCATAAAATGAGGTTGTTAGCCTGAGATTCAGAATATCGTAAAACAAGAGTTTAAAATCTATTAGTTCCATTTTTCACTATAGATTTAAACAAACGGATGAGGACCATAACTATTATTGAAAACATGCTGACCAGCCCTCCAGATTCTGAGCATCATTCAGTAATATCTATTTGAAAAGATAACATAAAAAAGTGTTGTGTCTTTTCATGTAACTGTAAATGTATGCAGAACAGTGTCAAAAAACATTGTGATAATTGATCACAAACTAGAGGGCCACACGACCAAACTGGTAGGCGCGTACAGGAGACTATTGTGGGGACTAATTGTTAGAAAAAAATGATGTAACCCAAACTGCAAACGAGTAACACACATATGTGCTGCTCAAGCGGTGGATGGCAAATGTATATTAAGTTTCTTCTCACAATATGTTTGGGGGGAAATTATATTGGAGCATGATGTCGATGGGGTAACAAAAAAAAAATTGAGCTTTTATATAGCGCAATATCCACTAAAAGTGCTCAAAGCGCTTTATATGGGATCCCTAGCCAACAGCAACACTAAACATTTAAGATGGGACATGACACCTGTAAGGCGATATTACAATTTTTTTTTTTCTGACATAGACGACGCTGTTACGGCCAGGTACTCAATTTACACCTGAGTATGGTGAGAGAAAATGAGTAAAGAGCCTTTTCCGAGCAAGGCTCGAACCCAGGACCTTCCGATCTGAAAGCGAGTGTCATACCACAAGACCACATAGCCGCACAGTGCCTTGGATACTCTTGAAGACTAGACAAATCTCAGAAGGAAATGCTTACAGCGAAGGCAATTTCTCCTTTATTGACATCAAATTCCTGAACTGTTTTCGGGAAAGGCTGGAATGTTGGGTCTGGATAATACTGGAATGAACTGACGTCTGTAAAGAAATACAATAGGTAGAAATGAAAAATCCAAAAATTCAGGAAAAGCAAGCTGTAACATCTTTTATAATTGTCTAGTGAGTACCTTAAAAAAAATATCATCCAAAACTAACTACACATTTGACTGTTTCCCTCCCAGCCAGGACTATGGCCAGAGCCAGGACAAAACCAAGTAATCTCATTCCAAGACTTACTTACTTACTTATCCGAACCAGCGACCACCTGAGCTCTAGCCCTTCGGTCTTGTGCCATGTTGTAGAAGTTAGACGTCTTTTGTAGTTGTTCCAGGTGACAATAAAGTGTGTTACTGATCTCATTCCAAGACAAAGACAGAAAGCATGTTGGAAAACAGACATAGGGGGATAGAAGACACAGTGTGTACCTCCCTGCCCACTATGGGAGGTCAGGAACCCAACCCAGGCAGAGATTGTTTTACAGGTGACATTTATGAATAATATCTGAGATAAGCTGTTTCAGTTTTACAGACTCAGTCCTGAAACTTATTGACTGCAGTAATAGAAACAATATTTTTGATGAGTTATAGACTTTGATTGATCAACCTTAAACAAAACGGAAATTATTTCATGGAGTTTACCAGATCTCAGTGGATTGGCGGGTATTTTGTTTCCATCAAACTCAAAGTAAATGTTAACAACTTGTGGAGGACGCTCAATTATCCCGAGTTGTTTTTTGACATCAAGAGACGGACAGGTCATCATGGAACCATCAGGTAGGCTTGTGCATTTCTTTTGGATAAAGTTAGAAAAAAAAAAACTTGTCCATAAATAATGAATGTGCTATTATTCAAGTGGGTAAACAATTTCAATAAACAAATACATTTGAATATGCCATCACAGTCACAGCTTAGAAAAATAAAACTAATTAAATCTCAACATAAGATCAACAGTCACACCAGAAACCAACAGATTTTAATGTAAATATTTATAATGAATTTATAAATTTATTATATTTCAACATAATCACAAGGTTTTATGGCAGGGTATTTATATTTCAAATAAAAAACTCTTTAGTGAGAAATTAACATGAAAAGTCAGAACATGTGAGTGGTTCCGATTTATTTTTTTTTCTCTTTTATTTATCCTTGCAATACATTACTGACTGAAAATGCGAAATAAAGAGATGGAGAGGATATTGACAGGCTTGGCAGGCCTGTAAATGGTTGGTGAAAAAAACGTCGGAATTTTTTGAACATGCGGAAATAGACACAACAGGACAAAAATATGGATTAATTAATAAACACAGCACAGATATGACATGTCAATTGACTAGTCAATCCTGTCACTTTCCCCAACTCATTTATAATGAGGTCCTTATTTTATGATACCAAAAAAAAATCCCAATAAATTGAGAGGGTCCAGGTCTGAGATAGTTGTAAAATGAAAGGAAGAGAACAATTCCTACCTTTTTGAAGGATGTGTATCTAGTGCTTGACACGAGAATCCGCGTATCTTCGCTCCTTTTTATTTTTTGTGTTAAATTCTTAAGCTGATTCTTTCGTTTGGATTAATTATTATAGAAGAAGAAGAAGAAGAAGAAGAAGAAGAAGAAAAAGAAGAAGAAGAAGAAGAAGAAGAAGAAGAAGAAGAAGAAGAAGAAGAAGAAGAAGAAGAAGAAGAAGAAGAAGAAGAAGAAGAAGAAGAAGAAGAAGAAGAAGAAGAAGAAGAAGAAGAAGAAGAAGAAGAAGAAGAAGAAGAAGAAGCAGAAGAAGAAGAAGAAGAAGAAGAAGAAAAAGAAGAAGAAGAAGAAGAAGAAGAAGAAGAAGAAGAAGAAGAAGAAGAAGAAGAAGAAGAAGAAGAAGAAGAAGAAGAAGAAGAAGAAGAAGAAGAAGAAGAAGAAGAAGAAGAAGAAGAAGAAGAAGAAGAAGAAGAAGAAGAAGAAGAAGAAGAGGAAGAAGAGGAGGAGGAGGTGGTGGTGCAGTTGTGTGTGAAGGAGGCACAAGAGAAAATTTTAAACAATCACGGTCATGAGGAAAGAATACTTCCACTGAGAGCTTTCGAAGAAAAATAATTATTACGCATCATTTTTTTCCCGTTAACAATTAGACAGAAACAAAGAATCCATTGGAAGGAGAAAAGAGATGGAGAAATGCATGTGTGTCTGTAGCAAAATAGAGAGAAACGGCCCGGTCCGTCACACGCTGTGCATGCTAGTTATTTACCGACTAGGTGTGTGCTAGACGACTCGTACGAACTTGTGCGACCCTCTCTCCTGCCTGTGGCACAGTAGGCAGGCAGTGAAGATACCCACGTTTAGCAGAGCATGTAGGTGGCATGATAATATAGCTAACTGATAGACGGCCTAGTTTTGTTTTGTCTTTGATTTAAAGTCATTACGAATTTTATTTTTACTATTAATTTTTTTTTTTTAACTTTTTTAATATTAGCACTTTACAGAATATATAGAGCAAAATCGTACTGTCAGAAATCCGACAATAATCGTAAGATTTACAGGCCTGGCTTGAGAATTTGTATAACAAAGTACCTTAAAAATATACTGAAAGAAGTTGCCATATGTAAGTATAGCTATAAGTATTAAGCATATGGGTGCTATTTGGAGTGAGAGGGATAGAGGTAGGAAATACTCACCACAAAAACTCCAAGATCTTTGTCGTGGATTCCCCTCATAATGGGATTGACAGAAGCATCCAGATTGGTGCCACTCACGGTTATGGGGATTCCACCGCTGTGCAGACAAATACATTAATTTTTAAAAAGCAAGATAAAAACATTTATATAGCACGATATTAACTAAATTTTCTGAATTAAAAATTCACCCCATACACCGGAGCATACTCAATGTCTCAATCGTTTCTATGTTATATGTTTGTGTTGAGAATATTGGCTATTAAGCTTAACTGCTGGTCAAAATTATTCGCGATGGTGGTGTACGAACGAATCGGCGGTCTCAAGAAGTGGGTGAGAGAGGGATCTAGTAATGACTTTGGGTTTGAAACGAATATTTTTGTGTTCGTGGATAGCTCACACGGTAGAGCCACGCTCTCACCTGCCAGGCGGAGTTGTCGTACCAATAAGGTCGCAGGTTCGAACCCCACCACCGCCGCGAAAAATTTTTATTCTCTATTGTCTTCTGGCACTTTTCTATTCACTTCATATCTTGTTGTTACCAACATAAGTGCCTGCTCCACTCACTTTTCTGAATTAAAAATTCACCCCATACACCGGAGCATACTCAATGTCTCAATCGTTTCTATGTTATATGTTTGTGTTGAGAATATTGGCTATTAAGCTTAACTGCTGGTCAAAATTATTCGCGATGGTGGTGTACGAACGAATCGGCGGTCTCAAGAAGTGGGTGAGAGAGGGATCTAGTAATGACTTTGGGTTTGAAACGAATATTTTTGTGTTCGTGGATAGCTCACACGGTAGAGCCACGCTCTCACCTGCCAGGCGGAGTTGTCGTACCAATAAGGTCGCAGGTTCGAACCCCACCACCGCCGCGAAAAATTTTTATTCTCTATTGTCTTCTGGCACTTTTCTATTCACTTCATATCTTGTTGTTACCAACATAAGTGCCTGCTCCACTCACTTTTCTGAATTAAAAATTCACCCCATACACCGGAGCATACTCAATGTCTCAATCGTTTCTATGTTATATGTTTGTGTTGAGAATATTGGCTATTAAGCTTAACTGCTGGTCAAAATTATTCGCGATGGTGGTGTACGAACGAATCGGCGGTCTCAAGAAGTGGGTGAGAGAGGGATCTAGTAATGACTTTGGGTTTGAAACGAATATTTTTGTGTTCGTGGATAGCTCACACGGTAGAGCCACGCTCTCACCTGCCAGGCGGAGTTGTCGTACCAATAAGGTCGCAGGTTCGAACCCCACCACCGCCGCGAAAAATTTTTATTCTCTATTGTCTTCTGGCACTTTTCTATTCACTTCATATCTTGATATTAACTAAACAAACTCAAGCCACTTAGAAAGGTCTCTCTCTCTCTCTCTCTCTCTCTCTCTCTCTCTCTCTCTCTCTCTCTCTATATATATATATATATATATATATATATATATATATATATATATATATACAGTCCACTCCTGATAATCGCAACACCTTGGGATCAGTGAAGATGTTGAGATTAACCGAAGTTGCGATTAACCAGAGTTGAGTTTGCTGTCCACTATTGCAACATTTTCCTTCTGAGTTTATACATGACTGCAGTATCTTTGGTCGAAGTATCTTTGGTTGTTGCAAGATTTTATAGCAATCGTCATTCGACCAAAACTCAACCAATTGTTGTAAACATTGTACGTAGTCCACCATAGGCTGAGCAATTGGAAACAAAAACCCTCTATGGATTTTGACAAGCAAAAGCAGCTTTGATTGACTTTCACTCTTTTCTTCTCAACATTTGTAAGAGTCAAAGAGATTATCCGTGATAAGAAACAATAAGCTATCACCAAACCCATTGGTCACAGTGCACAGTTGCCAATCCCAAAAGAAAGGATATCGCTCAGGTTCTTCATTGTCCACCAGTTGTCTAGACTATACACAGCCTCCCCGCCTCCATTCTAATGGTCGAAGATGACCTCACAAACCCATAATATAATGATCCGCTGTCTAATAGAGTGGTGACACACTACAGTAGCATTAACCCCGCCCACTCTTGATTATCATACCTGTCACGATTTCACCCATGATGAAATGGAATCATGAGATTTTATTTGATTGATTTATTGAATTTGCCACTTCTTGGGGTAAAAAATTTGTTGCGATTAACCAAAGTTTGTTGCAATTAACCAGTGACCTTTATATAGAATTAATTCTGTCTCTTGGAAAATGTTGCAATTAAACGAAAGTTGCGATTAACCGAGTTGCGATTATCCGGAGTGGACTGTATATATATATAAATTTGACTAATGATGACAAAAAAAGAAGTCTGAACAGGACACTTGGATATTTTTGTGCTGATTACCACTGTAAGAGTAATGTGTAGCTTATGGATCCATAGGATCGATAATGGATAATAATGCATAAACATTTTTCTTGACTAATATTCACAATTATGCCCCAATAAAGATTAAGGATAGGAACAAATACATGATAGAAGTACCTGACAAATGAACGTGCAGGAGAGATTTTGCTAATGTCAGGATCTGGAAGATAATAAAACTTCACTGGTTCCCCTTTGTCTTCTGCCATGAAGGTTGCATCATCAATCTTTATCTGGAGAGGTCCGGAGGCTTTAGAGCGGAGGGCAAATCGCCGACTTCGACTGATCAATGCAGTCCATCGCTCCATTTTACATTCCAACTGTGTGGCACTTTGTTCTGAGAGAGTTCTTAATTAAATAAAAGAAAATTAAATTACTATTCTGTCGTTTTTAACAAAACCCTTCTTTCTTTTCTTTGTATCCACAAATACACATTTAAGCATATAGAAACAGAATAACGATTTTAGATAAGGTTTTATCAATTGCTACGTAAAATCTTGGGATTAGTGGATAGCTACAAACTACAAACAGAAATTCAATATTTTCCCAAGACAAATACACATTTTTTTGAATAAGAACTTCAAAATAAAACTCTCCATAAAACTCAGTTTAAAAAAAAAAAAAGATTTCAATACATTTATTCATAATTTATATGCCTTCTAAAATGTCAAACTGTGGTTATTGGTCTCCAGTATCCCTGTTGTGAATAAAACTCACAAACGCTGAACCTAAATAGGAGAGATGTTATTTGACCAACTGTACCCAAGACTTCATAAAGTAACCATTAAAATGATTTTTTTATCTCTTAAAAACCATTGAGCCAATCCAAGTTTGTGGTGTGTAGTGAAATGGGAAGTAATCCATAGCAATGCTCAAAAGACAAAGAAAAGCTGATGCACGATCTAAAACTAAAAACAACCCAAAAGGCCCAACCTGTTGGTAATAAGATTACACTTGTGCTTGTCAACAGTCACATCGATTTGGGTTCCAATGTCAAGGTTGTTTCCTTGCAGTGTCAAAATAGTTCCACCCGATCTGGGGCCTCGGTGAGGGGTGAAGGAAGTTAGTGTGGGTATCTACCGGCAAACATAGGAAAAACATCAGGAAAATATATCAATCTATCATTGAGATATACATTTACTAAAAAAAATAGCAACAACAATCAATGAAATTTCCAAAATAATCAGTCTACTGATATTCTATTTTGAAAAGACATTTGATATTGTGTATGTATTTCAATCATTTAATCCAGAACATGGAATAAAGTGTCAGCAAAGACTAAGATTATCTTCCAGGTTCTCAAAAACCACAAAAACTACATAATCTTATCTTCTTATCTTATCTTATCTTTCAAAAGGCTTAATAGGAATTATCCTTTAAATGCCTTATACAATAGTTTATAATTACAGAATCTCATATAGCTTGCATTGTATCATTCACAGACAGTTTTACACAACTTTGAATGTCAGGAAAAATGTATCAATCGAAAAATACTATCATTCATAGAATACTGGTAATTGAACCTGAAAAGAAGCAGAGAAAAAAAAATTAAAAGAGAATGACAGCCCACTTAAGTTCATTCTCACCTACCTTGAAATGAAATTTTTCGTTAGAATGGACTTGTCCTGATATTTGATAGTTCCTACTCATTCTAGAATGACTGGTCACCCTCAGATCCACCCAAGCACTCATTTCTCTGGAAGACGATCTTGTGACACAAACTAGTCTGTTTTTAAATTGAAGCAAAAACCAAAATTAATTAATTCAAGTTCAAGTTAAATGTCTTTATCTGCAAAAAAGTGGATTGCCTCTCACTTCAGATTTTACACAATTATGTGGTGATTTTCTCCATTATTGTGTTATTGAATTGAAAGATAAATGTTTAATAGTTGACCTAATTTGTTGTTGTTGGTAATATCTAGGATTTCTGATGGGAGAGTGTTCCATTCCTTGATGGTTCTTGGGAAGGAACTGTTTTTATATTTGTTGGTTCTGTGTGTTGGGGTTGTGAACTTACTGCTATGATAATTTCTTGTGGCTGTACAGTGTTGTTTTGTGAAATACTGTAGTAGACTTACTGCTGTTTTGTTGGAATTAATTAATTAATAAATAACACTTTTTAAGCATGTTCCATGAACCAAATATCTCAAAGCGTTTTACAGGTAATGAATTATACATTACGAACACAGGTAATCAAGTTCAAACATGGAAACATACAACATATTTGCTAAAATAAGAGTATACTAGTTTACTAATAGCATAATAGTATGAGATAATCTGAGAGCCACACAATTTTGAACATTTAAGATATTCTTTAAAATCAGTTAAGGAAATATATATGACACGTCAACCCAGTCATTTTTGAATCATCTATGAACTACCTAATCTAATGGTGAACTTCAGCTTTGATAAATCATCAAATCTATTTCTACATCAAACCAATAAAATTAAACCATAATTTCACAAACCAAAAAAATTACTGGGTAATGTAAATGTTGCTGCTCGAAGTTCGAAGAAATATCAGTGAAACTACGCCACTACCATATCATCTCATTCATCTGTGGTGTTTCATTCATCCTGTTTTGTTGATAAAGGGGAAACCTGAAACGTTCATTTGATCTGTTTTTGTAATTAAATTGAAGCTTACATTCAATTTCACATTATTATTTATAACAAAAAAATTACTGCAAAATGGATTGCAACAGAGACAAATTATACATTTCTTTACTTACACTGTATCAACGACTAGCTTCTTCTCACAATTGACATCGCCAATTTTAATATCATGGGTGTCATTCTTAAAGCCAAAGTTTTTACCCTTCAAAGTAAGAAGAGTTCCACCACTGGTTGGTCCAGACAAAGGAGAAATCTGGGGAAGTTTATGTTAATAGTTTGAATTATTCATAATGGTCTAAATCCCTTCACCTTTTCACCAAAATGTCCTGATTTTTCACTTAAAACGCCTGTCCATATATCAATTAAAAGAGTGATAATCATCATATTAACTCACTCAATCCTAAAGATTTTTGATACTTTTCAAAATTGGAAAAAATGTATTAAAAATAAGCATGTGCGTAGATAGTTAGTTTTATTATCTATCATTAACATGTAAAAAAAACTAAAAACATTAGCTTTGATACTATGCCTATAATTTGTCACATAAAATTGTAATAAATAGGAATGGAGTAAAAGTAACCCAAGTAAACTACGGATATAGTCGGTGTTAGGGTTGAGTGAATTAACAGTTACATAAAAGGATAAGAAACAGATTTTAATTAATCCATTGTAGGAACGTATTTATTGTTGTGTTTCAATGTGTTCCAGTTTGTTGTTGTTTGGCCATTAAGTTGTTGTGAATTGTTCTCATGCTGGGTAATATTGGATGTCATGATGAGTTCCATTCACTGTTGTGTGTTGTTTCTTCCCGTGTATTTGTGACGTCACAATGGGTATAAAAACGGGGTTGCATTCATTTCCTAAGCTCTTTTTACTACGAAACGGATAATGGATATTTGATTGAAATTAGTCAAGTGTTGACTCTGTTTCTCTTACCGGACAAACATTCCCGGACTAATCGCGTAATTACCCACTATGGTGGCGACTACCCACTCATGTGGAGATACATGCCTCGTGCATATTATTTATTTATTTTATTTCTCATCGTGAATGAGATGTAAAAATCTTTTCACGACACCATCTCTATAACTAATAATAATTGACTTATTGGTAGAATACAAATTTTAACATATTAAGGTAAAAATTCTCTCTCACTGAATATAAAGACGGTGGACAAGAAGGAGTTATTGCATTGGTCATGGACATCCATGTCTGGCCTTGACATTGTTCCTTAGTTGTACAAGCATTCCCACACCAGCCACAGCCTATGGGGTCATTGTTTCTAAGGCATGTATCACAGTCTCCATGGAGACCACAAGAAACGGCCGGAAACTTATACACCTGGAAATAAATAAATAATAATACATATAACTTAATTATTGAGCAATAATCTATGATCATGTTTAATACTGTGTTCAAAAAGTTCTGTCCAACAATTGACGTGTTGTAATTTTTCAATAATGTTTTTTACATGTTTTTTTTTTTTTGTGCGGCTATGTGGTCTAGTGGTAGGACACTCGCTTTCGGATCGGAAGGTCCTGGGTTCGAGCCTCGCTCGGCGCATAGTTGAGTCCTTGGAGAAGGCTCTTTAATCACATTCTCTCACTGTACTCAGGTGTAAAATGAGGACCTGGCCGTTAACAGCGTTGCCTCTGTCCCAAAAATTTGTAATATCGCCTGACAGGCGTCATGTTATGTGTTGCTGTTGGCCAGGGACCCCTTGTAAAGCACTTTGAGCACGTTTAGTGGATATTGCGCTATATAAAAGCTCAAGTTTGTTTTTTTTCTACAGTTTCTATGAGTTTCTCACACAATTATACAGCCACTATGCAGTCTTGAAGAATGAAAGCAACTCACCTGGTCATGGTGTCACATGGTAAAGTCGTATTTTGACTTCTGAAGTCAAAGCATGCTCATCCAGTGTGTTGTTTTTAACACAAAACACACTAAGTGAGTACATGATCCAAATGCAGTATTGCTTTTGAAATTTTAATGAAAACTTTTATTGTGGCTTTATTATTCATCTTGGTAAAATTGAAAAATTCAGCGTGTGATCCCCCAATTGGTATGATTAATTCTGGAATTGAAGTTTCTGTTGTTTCCAGGCATTTTGGTGTGTGTAAAGAGACTATTCAACGTTGTTTTTTGTTTTGTTTTTTAGGGTTTTACGGCGCTAGCAACACATTAAGGTCATATCAGCGCCAGTAAAAAGGAAGAAAATGGGAAAGTAAAAAGTTCCAGAATTACAATATGATGATATTATCATTATTATTATGAAGACATCATCTTTAAGACTTCAATGGTTCTTCTGTAAGACTAGAAAGACTCAGAAATGTCAGCAGAACCTCAGGGGCAACACCCACCTTGTCTCCAGAAAGAACAATGGCGTCTCCATTTTCTGTCACCTCCATGTCAGCACTAATTGGTTTGGAGCTCAGCTTGTACGTTAAAAAATGTCGAGCTGGAGAATGGTCTCCGACATCAAGTGATCTAGGATCTTTCACTTCCACCTGAAAGAAAAATGAGGTAAAACCAATGTTATCTTTGTAAATTTTCAGTTAACTTAATACCAGATTCTTGGGGGGAGGTTGAGTTGGGTTTGTTTCTTGTTGTTGTTTTTTTTTTTGTGTGTGTTGTTTTGTTTGTTTTGTTTTGTTTGTTTGGTTGCTTTTGGGTTTTTTTTGTTTCTTTTTTTTTTTTGGGAGGGGGTTTGTTGGGGTTTTTAAACTTGATTTGTTCTTCTATGTCCTTCACTGTTTTATCAGTAGTGTATCATATATCAATTCATGGGTGCCAGCAGGAAGAAGTGCTGAAACCTGAAACTAAAATCTCGACACTTTGCCAAACCTGAAAATGTTCCTACTGAAAATGCGGCCTAAACTTTACTCTTATTTCATCACCATTTTTATACCGTTATTAAATGATTACACAGCAAAGGTGGCTGAATCACGTCTTCGAATTTTTACAGATGCTATTGGGTTATTTGACTCAAAACACTGAAACCGGAGGTATTTGACTTCGAGATATCGCGAAACCGGAATTCCGGCATGAACCGGAAAACTGGCACCCATATATCAATTTCAGATTTATATCGAATATCAATGCTTGCCCCCAGTTGTTACTTTCAGATTTTGTCTATGAGAATACAAATATAAATTTAGTAAACCGTTTATTTGGCAGAAAGTTCCCAGCCCTGGTAAAAAAACAGAAGATATTATTGCACTCAAGCAGTATCCAATAACCTAAGAATAAGTGGATGTAAGTTTTTTGGTAGTTAACTATATAATCATCAGTATGTGACTTGTTGGCAACAAATAAGGATATGAGAAATCTAGTCAATATATTGGACAATATCACACATGATTTAGCCTAGTATGGAGAAATAATATCTATGTGAGAACAAAAGTTGTAGAAAATTAATTGTTATTTAAATGACATATTTAAAAATCAATATATATCAGGTAGTATCAGAACTCAAAATACAGAATTCACAGCATAATACTGGAAAACAAAAAGAATTGGTCACATGGCATTTGTGAACATTTGTATAAATAACCGATTCATGATCTTCACGATCGATTCAAGACAAAAGAAGATAAATAAGCTTCCATTTTTCAGTGTCTAAAATTAGATAAGAAATCGGCAAATTTTGATGTGTTTTACTTCCAGAGATACAGATAATAGTTTTATTCTTTGGACAGCCACTTGTAGACCAAGTTTAAATTAATTTCAAATGATTCACGTCAAAGAAGTAGCACAACATTATCACTACAACCTTCTTGACTACAGGGGTTCCTGATAGCTATGACCACTCCTGTAAAGACTGATTGCCTAAATAAGCTCAGAAGACACCAGCAAAGCATCATCGTTCAACTAAGAACACAACACATACCGCTCAACAACAATTTAAGCAAAATTACAAAAGACACATCCCCTTCCTGCCCCCTATGTCAACACCCCAATGAAACAGTACTTGCTTGAATGTCAACCTCTTGAAGACCTGAGATGCACATTCCTCCCACCAAATCCAAGCATCAGTAACACACTTTATAGTCACCTGGAAAAACTACAAAAGTCGTCTAACTTCTACGTCATGACACAAGACCGAAGAGCTAGAGCTCAGGTGGTCGCTGGTTCGGATAAGTAAGTCAGTAAGTAAGCTCAGTTGGTAGAGCACTCGCTTCACAAGCAAAGACGATTTTTTTTCTGACACCCCCTGTCCAATCAGCACTGATTGTGTAGTTGAGTATGTTAGTAGATCTAGTGGAAAGTACTTTGCAACAGATTAGTGTCCTATCTTGAGGGTAGCAAGCAATTGCCATTGTTCATTTCATGCTTTAGAAACTGAGGCAAATTCTGGCTCCATGGGCCTGATGACTCTAAAGGACTACCCTGGACAACTTTTATGTTTGTCTCGTCTTTAAAATTGCATTCCATTTGGTGTTTTTAATAATTGTCATTATAGGGAATGAGATTAGCGGAAGAGTAGCATCCCTTGATTGGACGTCACGCATAGTCTGTGACGTCACCGGCGGAAAAGTTATTAAAGAGAGAACGTCATGTTGGTTGTGCGCATGCATCTCTCGTCCTCACAGCTTTGTCATACAAAGTCATTTTATATTGGTAACAATGCATTCAAACATTCAGAATTAGTTATTTGGTTATTTATCGACAGATTTATCCCTTTTTAAAATGTACTAAATAACAAAAATATTCTATTTGGGCCATTGTTAAGCGAATGATAGGCTTAATTTCACTTATTTGGCAATGAGTCATATATAAACTTACTTTGTGGAAGTTTCCATCCATGTCTCCCATTCCAAGAACGACAGACTTGGTCATCTTCATCACAGGTTTGAGGGCAGTTACAATGGTGTCCATTTTAAGCAGACTTTCCATTTTTGTGTTCCGGACACTGGTGACACCTGGACTCTGTTGGATTTCTCCGCAATATTCGCCATTGAAGATCTCATTGACAAACTGGAAAAATAACAATACAACCAACTTATTGGAATGTTGCTGTGCCTTCTATATCATTCATTGAGTTACGTTCTTTAATCTCATTATTTATATTGATTATCATCCATTAGCAAGTGCATGATTATTTTCATCATTATTATCATTATTATTGTCATCACCACCATCATCTTTATTATTATTATTATTATTTTTATTATTATTGTTATCATTATAACCATCATCATTATCATTATTTTTATTATTATCATCATCATCATCATTATCATTATTATTATTAGGAGGCCTTCCGAAAGCTCCTACATCCCCAGTATTCTTGTTTTTTATTATTATTATTATCATTATTATCATTATTATTATTATTATTATTATTATTATTATTATTATTATTATTATTATCATAATCATTATCATGATTGTCATTATTTATAGTACTGAAAAGCAGACCATTGATAATTGCCAAATTTTAAAATTAAAAAATAAATCAAGGCCTTCGATTTCATCTGAAAAAAAAATATCAGGTCTTTAAGAGAAACTACACCATTGCGTTTATGAAAATATGACACTCACCTTTATGTCATCTCCAATATCTATACATTTGGACTCCTCACCCTGAACCCAGACAAGGTAATGACCTCTGCCTTTGAGACACTCGTAGATTCCATCAGCAAAATTGTCATTGATATTTTTTAATTTTGACTGGCACATAACCGTGCCCTGAGCCTGGTCAACCTCCAGTCGTTTCCCAGGTTGAAGACGCACTGCTGTGATGTACAGAATGTCATCGACTACAACTGCAGCTGTTGCTTTGTTATACATGTTGTCATCATCATCTGGTAAACTACATTGTAATTCCATTTCAATGTAAGAGTTGAAGAGATAATCTGTTTTACAGAACCGGCCAATTTTGATTCGTACCACGTTACTTTTGTTGATATCTTTTTGAGCATTCATGACGACATATACAAATCGGTCCCAAACGAATGAGGCCACAAATGACATGTAATAATTTGCCATAATGTTTTTATTAACGTTAAGGCCTGAGATCTGCTTTAGACTGCGTACATCTCTAACGTACTTCAGCTCATGCTCAGTCTTGTTCAAAACAAACTTCCTCATGGAAATGACATGTGGAGAGTAATGTTCTGCTCGCCCATCATACTCTTGAAACACGTACATAAATTCATTACCCTCAAAGTCTGAATCACTTGAAATATGAAGTATAGATGATTTCTTACTTCCCATTAGCTTGTCAGGAATTGGTCCTTGAATGACTGTCGATATTTCAATATTCCCTAACGAATGGAAGCCACAGATGCCCTGCTTGCTGGTTCCACAAGCAAGCAGTAACTCCTTTCTAAAGCTTATCTCAACAACCTTGTAATCATTGGGCTCAAGATTTCCATCAGAGCACTCCTGATCTGGACTGCACGATAAACTGTCTCTTATCGGTCCATTCTCTACCTTGTGATACAAAGTCAAGTTTGGGTAGAGCTGTATCAAGACATTCCTGCCCCCAATGTAAATCATTCCAGAGTTCGGGTCTCTGGTGACAGAGTGAAACAGGGGTTTTTTGGGAGAGAGAGAGAATTCCATGACATCTAATTTAGAATGTGTGGACAATATGTAACACATCAGATGGATTAAAATAGATGATGTTGTTAATTGAGCCATTTTCAACGATGATAATGCAGGTACCAATAGTTCCCAAACTATTAAGAGGTGAAAAGAATTCTAATCGCTATCTGCAAACATTCTGAAAAAAAAACAAAAAACATTTTTATATATATAATACAAAGCCACACAAATTTAATTATGACACTTGTAATGGTATCTAATATTTCAAAGCACCACAAAATGTGAAAAATGATTTTCTTAACAGACATGACACTTACAGAAAGAGCGTGTATCTGTTTGTTTTAAACGGTTTAACGGCGCTTGCTTGCAACACATTTAGGACATATCAGCACTAGTAAAAAGGAAGGAAATTGGACAGTAAAAACATTCTAGAGGTACAATTAAAGAACTTGAGAAAAAAGTAAGACAAAGGGGAATTAGTTCAAATTGGGAACAGACGAAGATTCCAAGAGCACACTATCATTGTACTCAGTTTGATATCACCTTAAACTCTCACCCATACACCAGCAAAAGATCCCACTAAGAGGAATACACTCAAATGTTTACAAATCATCTGCCAAAAAAAAAAAATATATATATATAATATATAATATAACAGTACATAACTATACATTCGACTGTTTCCCTCCTAGCCAAGGACTCCAGCCAGGGTCAGGACAAAACTAAGTAATCTCATGCCAAGACAAAGACAGAAAGCAATTGGAAAACAGATACCGGGGGATAGAAGACACAGAAAGTACCTCCCTGCCCACAATGGGAGGTCGGGAACCCCACCAAGAGAGCGTTTGTTGCTTGAAAGACTCATGAATTGATAAAAACAGAGAGAAAGAGAGAGAGAGAGAGAGAGAGAGAGAGAGAGAGAGAGAGAGAGAGAGAGAGGGGAGTGAGAGAGAGTGAGAGACATAGAGAGAGAAGACAGAGAAAGTCATACTGAGAGAAGAAAGAAATAGTCAAACAGTGAGAGAGAGAGAGAGAGAGAGAGAGAGAGAGAGAGAGAGAGAGAGAGAGAGAGAGACAGACAGAGAGACAGACAGAGACAGAAAGAAGACAGAGGGGCTCAAACAGAGGAGAGAGAGAGGGGGGGGGGGGAGTAGAGAAGATGGAGAGTCAGACAGAGAGGAGAGAGAGAAGGGGGGAGAGGAGAGTAAGAGAGGGAAAGAGAGAGTTAGAGAGAGAGAGAGAGAGAGAGAGAGAGAGAGAGAGAGTGAGTGAGAGAGAGAGGGGGGGGGGGTTGAGAGAGAGACTAATAAATTGTATGACTGTGTATTTGACTAGCTGCACATCGTAAGCACTAACTCCTTGTTAAACTGCTATCAAGTACAATAAGTCATCTTAATTTACGTTTTAAAAAAATACACACCCACTATTAAAAACTCATATTGCATAAAAATCACAATAAATTTAATACACAATAAATTTCAACAGAAAAAGAAGGCTAGAAAAACTGAACAAAACACACATCAGTAGGAAAAACGGTGAGTGCAGAGTAATTATGTATTTATAGCATAGCCCAAAGCAGGCTAATTATCTTCCTTGCAGCCACTATACGGAGGCACTGTGATTTGACCTTTACAGATTACTAATCGTGATACTCAATGCTTAATTGTGCCAATAATAAGGGTAGAAAGTTGGTGGAGTGAGCTGATGAATATCTGAATACAATAAGTTGTAACCAGTTTTATTCACAACATTTAAGACCCATCTGAACCTACCTAGGGAAATATGAGTGATAGAGAGAGAGAGAAACAAAAAAAGAAAGAAAGAAAATGCAACAACTCATCTTTTATACTCTCGAGGATGGGAACATATTCTCAATAGAGAGAGCAAAAGAACAAAAGAACAAGATAGTTAAGATGCATATAATAGAAAAAGGAAACTAGAAAAGGCTGGGAAAATGCAAAATGACCGTTGCCATAAATTTGTTTTGTTTTGAATAGTTTTACGGCGCTTGTAACACATTTAGGTCATTTCAGCACAAGTAAAAAAGGAAGTAAATGAGATATTAAAAAATAATTATAGATTTACATTTAAAAGTACACCATAAAACGTAAGACAATGGGAACTAGTTCAAATAGGGAATATATATATATAGATTCCAAGAGCAAACTATCAGTGTACTTAATTTAAGATCAACTATAAGTCTAATCCAGTCACAAGCACAGAATCCAACTGAAGGGAATACACTCAAATGCTTATAACATTTCATAACAGACAGAGGATTTATAAGGGAAAAAAATATCACCTCCCTAAACTGACATTATACATTTGGCTGTTTTCCTCTAAGCAAGGACTCCGACCCGGGCCAAATTAAAAATTCCCAAAGGAGAAAGTTAGAAAACAGATATAGGAGGATAGAGGACGCAGTAAGTACCTCGATGCCCACTACGGGAGTCCCCATATATAAACTTGAAAAATAATACAGTTTTTTTTTTGTTTATTATTTTCTTATTTGGGGTGGGGGGGGGGGGGGTGGACTGATACTGATACAAGATACTAACAAATTGGAAATTACAGTTTCAGAAGAAAAAATCCAATACAAACAGGAAAAGATATGCATTAAAATTCTGAGACGTTATTCCACTCAACTCAGTTGCAACTCGGCTTCAATCATCTTCGTGCATAATATTAGCTAATTATCTCTACATCTGATACACTTATCATTGAAAATTATTTACGACTATATAAGGAGGAATGAGACAAGATGACTGAGAGCATTGCAATTATACCCCATAGGGCAGGGAGTTCGAGCCCTACCTTTGGTATCTCATTTTATCCTTGAGCATGAATCTCAGCCTCACTTTGTAGTACAGGTTTGTTTGGGGTTTTTTTGAGTGGGGATTTAATATTTCAAAAATTGGCGTCGCAACAGGGAAGTATAAACAAGCACTACACAGAACAGCAAATCAAGTTACTCTTTGTAATGAGTAGGATTTTTACCAATAAGTAGCATGATATTAATCATCTTCATTATCATATCTTTTATACTGGTGACATCCTATGAGTTGAGAGTTTAACTGCCTCCTCTCATGGAACAGTTTACTTTGACATCAACAGAGCTGCCAACCCAAACTGAAGAAAATGTGTCATTTTGACTAAAAAAGGGTGTAATTTTTAAGGAATAGGCGTCATTTTGACTGAAAAAGGGTGTAATTTTGAAGGAAAAGGTATCATCTTGACTGAAAAAGGGTGTATTTTTTAAGGAAAAGGTGTCATTTTGACTGAAAAAGGGTGTAATTTCGAAGGAATAGGCGTCATTGTTCAAAACATAGGCATTATTCATAAACATATATTCCACAATCATCTGCAATTGTGATTGGAAGGCTCCTCTCCACAATCAATTTGATAAAGAAAGACTAATTCTGACAAAATAAAGCTTCTGGTCTAAGCTTCAGAAAACAAGGTAAGTGGATGATGAAAATGCATCTCTTACGTTTTCAATGAGAGACAAAAAAAATTGCTTAAATCTAATCACCCATGACCTTGATTACAACAAAAAGGTGTAATGCGGAACAAAAGAACATAAAAGTGTAATTCAATTTTAAAATTGTAAAAATAAGCCAGTTGGCAGCTCTGCATTAAACATATGAGTGGATAAGAGTGAAACAGATGATTATGGAACGGAAATAAACCTTTATAACTTTTCTATATGTTTTGTCTTTTGAACACATTTAGTGAATATTATTCTATTTTTCTAAAACTTATGCTTTTTTTTTTTTATTCGTTTCTTTTTCATTTAGGGAGAGGGGGGGGGGGGGACATAGGGGTAATGAAAATTGATCAAAATACAACCTGATTTGACAATGGGGGCCAATGTTGTAGTACATTTTTAAAATGAACAGCACAGCATTCAAGCTCAGACCCCATGTCATGATGAAACTGTTATGTTTGTAGATTAATCTACAGCTCTAGACCCTTATAACACTATAGGTCGGAAAGTCGGAATTGACATTGCAGCATGGTGGGAACGGTATAAGGTGATGCTACAAAATTTACAACAACAAAAAATATTTTTCCCATCAAACATATAATCACACATACACCCATAAACACAAATATACACAAGCACGATAACAATATAAAGACATTGATGGTTGTATTGATTGAAAATATTAAGAGAAGAGAACTGTGATTTTAATAAAATAAAGTAAAATTATATTCCCTTTATTCATCCCATCCGGGAAATTTGTCTCTAGGGTTTATTCCATGGGAAGACTGGAATAACCCGAAATTCAGCGAGGTTACTTGCTTAAGGCCACACAGCACAATGGTGGGTGATCGAATTCGGTACCTTTCAGTTATGAAGCAAAGGCTGTTCTGCTGAGCCACGCTGCCCCTAGTGTCATGATTACAACCCCGGAAATAGTTTCACAAAAATATGATCACCAATACTCCTCACATTTCTTCATCAAATCGTCCACCAGCTTGTTTCTGTGCCGACTGAAAATCTTTTTCAACAAAAGACAACAGAGGCATTTACATGCAAGACCATCAAACAATTAGCAACAAATAAGACACCTGCAAGAACTTTTTCAAACAAAAAAACAAAAATTAACTTTCAGAATACGGATCACATCAAGATCAAACTTTTTTGCGACAATGAGTCACATTAGCTAACACCTGCCACTAAATATGATCATTTGTGACAATATGAACCAAAAGAGATGGCGCAGCAGAAAGTTGATTTTTTCTTCACTTTATGAAGATGATATAATTTGAACCAGTCAAATATTTGTTAAAAATATACAAATGGTTTGACCAAAACGTCAGCAAAGTTATACTAAATTTGGAAGAAATTGTGGAGAAAAATTTTTAAAAATATAAAATTTAGAGCAATCCTGAGCAATTCTAAATTCAAGTGCATGCGTAACCCGTAGACATTATGTAGATCATAGGTGTGAATTCACATGTTAATGGCAGATAAATCCTCATTATGTGAAATCACTGGGACTGGAAAATTATCCAGTTGATGTAAATTGGTGATAGTCATCATTCATGAGCCAGTCGTGGACGATCTTAATCCCCTTAATTCCCGAGTTTTTGATAAACACATGATGATCACCATCAGTTTGTTGGCTTGGGACCACCAAAAGCCCATCCCTTTCATATTCAGATTATTTTGAGGCAGTTTTCTAAATGGCCATTTCAATCATGCAGATATCCTTCTAATCTATGATCTAATCCTACCCTTTGATGTCTATAGCCACACCACGGTCACCCCTGATTGGGTATCGTTATTATCGGTAGTCTTGACACCACTCAATGCTATTGTTTATTACCACATAGGGGTAGGTATTTCAACTCTCGATGCACTTTGCATTGATAAATAGGGGTAGGTATTTCAACTCTCGATGCACTTTGCATTGATAATTAATCTTTTTATGAACTTTACTTTTGTAAGGCTGGAATAAATCTGACATGATTATCTTATGAAATCCAAATGCGATGGTTCAAATATATACAGAAAATCAGCAACAACTGCGACTACCTTGTTCATATCTCATATACTTGTAAGCTTTGTCCATGTCGTTCAACAAACCTTGAAAATAATGATAGACCCTGGAGATTGTGCTTTTTGTCTCCAGTGGACAACTCAATTTGTATGTGTACATTCTTCTACCCAAGAAGAGGATGGATTCTCATAACTTTAATTTATTTTAAAGCAGAAGTGGCAGAAGTCAAGGTATCGGAATACTTCATATACCGTAATCAAAGTTGAAGAATGTCAGAAAAGCATAACTGATTTCATAACATGTCAACAAGAAATGGACGATGAGAACCAACCCAACCAGCTGGAGAGGCCTAATTTAAATTTTGTTTTGTATTGACAATTGAATATTGAATGCAAAGAAAGTTGCAAAGTGTTGATAATTTTTTTTTAAAAAGAGATACCTAGTTTTTAGCAAAATGATTTTTCTTTAAAATGAATGCAAGTTCATATCCCAAAGTGGCCTAACTGGGGTCATTTTCAGAGACATCTCTCTCTCTCTTTTTCTCTCTCTCTCTCTCTCTCTATCTCTCTCTCTCTCTGTGTGTGTGTGTGTGTGTGTAGAGTGTTGTAGTGTTCTCTCTCTAGAAGGCACTTGCAAGAATTTTTTTCAAAATAGAGATATGGGTATTAATTTAGAGTAGAAAAATAAAGAGAAGTAAAAGATTTACTAGAGTGAAAAAATTATCTCTCTATCTCACCTGGTTAAAAAGTTATGACCGATTATGTGGTGAAAAATCTCTATATAGCTTAATTGGAAAATATATGACCAAAACACAGCAACCCAATGGATAATCAAGTATAATTCAGAAACAGCTTCAGATACAACTTTGAAATTTTTACATGTGGTTATTCAACATATCTGTAATATATTACAAACAGAAAAAGAATTCTTTATTGAGAGAGAAAAGTAAAGTTTAGAGCTGAAGCAGCTGAAATCAAGGAAAAATAGATCACGACATGCACATGAATGACCTATTGGAATTTTGGAAAAGTCAACAATAAAATATTTATTCACATGTAGATAGACCAAATACACCACTGAATCGGCGTCATTTAGTTGTTCACTTTGAACTTTTTGAAGTTGTTGACATTGTCTCTCTTCTGATTAAAACGTTATGGACTTGCAAGATGTCCTTTGCCATTATTTCTTATTAAATTCTACAGGTTATGGGCCCAGACAGGCTTAACAATTTTCGATGTTGAACATTAAAAGTGGAAAGTGACGTAAGTTTCTCTATTCGGTGTACTAGTGCTAATCAGCTAATACAATCAACAACAAAAGATTGTGGTAGAGATATGGAGAATGGATGTACACTAATGATGCTGAGCCTACAACTCTATCTGAAGCACTGCAAAGGCATGATGGTAAGCTTTGGAAAGAGGCAGCTGATAATGAGTACAATTCCCTTCTTAAAAACGGTGTATGGAAACTTGCTAAGCTTCCAGAGGGGAGAAAGGTCATAGGTTGTAGATGGGTTTTTAAAAGGAAACTGAACCCTGATGGCACTGTTCAAAGATATAAGGCTAGACTTGTGGCACAAGGTTATAGTCAAGTGTATGGAGAAGATTATGATGACGTTTATGCTCCAGTTGCAAGGTTTGAGTCAGTCAGGGCAGTCATATCTCAAGCTGTCAAGGAGAAAATGAATATTCATAAAATGGATGTTACTGCAGCATTCTTAAATGGTGAACTTGAAGAAGATATATATATGAAACAACCTGAGGGTTATACTGAACTTGGAAAGGGAGAGGATCTTGTTTGTTGTTTAAAGAAAAGTCTTTATGGACTCAAACAATCTCCAAAGTGCTGGAATGAAAAACTAGACACATGTTTAAAGAAAATGGGATTTCAGAAAACTGTGGATCCATGTGTCTATGTACGAGAGAAAACAAAGGGTGATAAATTCGTTATTTGCCTTTACGTTGATGATCTGATCCTTATAACCAAAGATGCTGAAGAACTTGTTCAAGTCAAAAGTGACCTTTCCAACAAGTTTGAAATGAAAGATCTTGGTGAACTGGATTACTTTCTTGATGTTGAATTTAAAAGACAAGAGAATGGGAGCATTTGGATGGGACAAGAATCCTACACCAAACAAATACTTACCCAATTTGGCATGGGAAATTGCTCACCGACTGATACACCGGTTTGCAACAGCCAAAAGCTTACTCCTGGAAATGAAAACAGTGAAAGAGTAGATCCTCGACATTACAAGTCTGCAGTGGGTAGTCTCTTACACTTAAGCAATAGAACAAGGCCAGACATAGCATATGCTGTAGGGTTGGTTGCTAGGTTCTCCTCAGACCCATGTAAGGAACACTGGGTGGCAGTAAAAAGAATCTTTAGATATCTAAGGGGCACAACAAATTTTGGCCTAGTGTATTCTGCGAATAACTCAGATGATGTTGTTGCTTGTGTTGGTTACTCTGATGCTGACTGGGCAGGTGATACTTCTGATAGAAAATCTACTTCTGGGTTCATTTTTCTTAATTCAGAAGGGGCTATTCAATGGGGGAGTAGGAAACAAAATTGTGTTGCACTCTCAACTGGTTTTGTAGCTCTTGTACTCCTTCTTATTTGTGCTTCAGTTTCATGAACATTACCCTCTAGGTTTCTTGTTTCATGATCATTTTCAGTCTCAGACTCTAAATTTAGATCAAGAATTGGACACTGAAATTCATTTTCCTGAGCTGCATCTCCCTTACTTGGCAGACCTTCAAATCTCCATTCTGTGAAAATAACATCTCTACTTAGAATAATTCTTCTCTTCTCAGTATCATAAAGCCTATAGCCTTTTGATGTTTGACCGTACCCCATAAAAATGCACTTTCTAGATTTTGGATCTAACTTCTTTCTTTCATCCTTTGGGATATGCATGTAGGCAGTGCACCCAAAACTTTTCAGATATGAAACATTTGGCTTTTTGCCTGTAAAAAGCTCCCTGGGAGTCTTATCACCTAACACTCTTGAAGGACTCAAGTTGTGAACATGCACAGCTGTATTTAACGCCTCAGCCCAGAACCTTTGGGGTAACCTGGATTGAACCAACATGGTTCGGACCTTCTCAATCAAAACTCTGTTTAATCTTTCAGCAACTCCGTTCTGTTCAGGAGTTTTAGGAACGGTGTACTCATGTCTAATTCCACATTCTAACAAGAACGCTTTAAATTCATTAGACTTATATTCCCCGCCATTATCTGACCGCAAGATTTTGATTGATTTCCCAGTAACTTTTTCAACCATGGTTTTGAACTCTTTGAACACACTCAAGACTTGGTCTTTAGTTTGTATAGCATAAACCCAGCAATGTCTTGTGCAGTCATCAATGAATGTTACAAAATATCTATTGTTTCCCAATGAGTTTGGTAAAGGGCCGCACACATCACTGTGAATCAATCCCAGCACATCATTGAGACATTGGTTTTCAGAGTGAGTAGGAAAGGGAGACCTGTGTTGCTTTCCCTTGGTACAAAATTCACAAAATGTTATTTTCTTCTTGTGATCAAAATCAAACTTTGATACCATCTTCTTTTGTGACAGTTTACACAAATTATCAACTCCAAGATGACCAAATCTACAATGCCACAAGTCTTCCTTTGACACACTCTGACCACCATCATCAAGAGAAACATATTCATGTTTACTTTCAACACTCAA
>NC_088363.1:91995646-92005646 GCF_034508935.2 Berghia stephanieae
ATCGGCTCCTTGACCAAAGCTTTCACCGCTTTGCTGCTTGCAAAAGTCGTCAACGAATCCGATAGGTAAGCAGATTATTTTACTTCGAATTTTTAAAATGCTAAATTTTGAGGAAGAAAAAAATGTTAATGGAAATTTTAGCTATTTCTTAAAAAGACATAGTAAGTTAAATGATATAATTAAATTATTATATTATTATATTAATTATTTAATATAATATCTCTAGGACCAGGAATTCCTTTTCACTTATTCTTACTGGACCAAACATATTTTATACGTTGTTCTAAAGTTGGAGCCTAAAATTAGTCGATGTCCATAAAATCTTGGCCACCATGTATTAAGTGTTGGAAAAAAAAGACCTTGCCACAAAACGTGTTAAACACGCTTTACAAGAGATTCCTAACCAACAGAAACACTTCACATGAAGGACGAGACATGACACGTGTTAGACGATATTACATTTTCTTTTCAGACAGACAACACTGTTAACGACCAGGCACTCATTTTAAACCTGAATACGGTGGGTAAATATGAGTAGTAGAGAACTCAACTATCCGCCGCTCAGAGCGGGACCCTGAATCTTCCAATCCGCAGGCGAGTGCCAAACCTCTAGACCACGGAGCCGCACTGTGAAGCGCTTTGACATGTTTAGTGGATATTGCTCTTTACAAATGCTCAAAGCTTTTTAAAAACTCAATGTGCGGCTATGTGGTCTTCTGGTATGACACTCGCTTTCGGATCAGAAGGTCCTGGGTTCCTGGCATAGTTGAGTCCTTGGAAAAGGCTCTTTACTCACATTCTCTCACAGTACTCAGGTGTAAAATGAGTACCTGGCCGTTAACAGCGTTGTCTTTGTCCGAAAAATTGTAATGTCGCCTAACAGGCGTCATGTCCCGTCTTACATGTTAAATCTTGTGTTGACCAGGGACACTGTGAAAAGCGCTTTGAGCACATTTAGTGGATATTGCGCTATATAAAGCTCAATTTTTAAATTATTTTTTAAAGTATCTAATTCACAGAAATAGGATACGATTTTGAGGCGAGATGCCACGTACTATTCTATCACATTTTCCCCCATTGTGTTTATTTCCAATCCAGCATTACCTTCGACACGCCGATATCCAAGTTTATCCCAAACTTCCGACTTGTTGACGACTATCGAAGTAAATATGCTTCACTGAGGGATCTTCTGGGTCATAAAATGGCCCTACCTCGTTTCGACACTCCACTTATCATGGGAATTGATCCAAAAATATCCCGCAAGGATTTTGCCAGGTAGTGTTTATCTACATCATCATCATCATCATCATCATCATCATCATCATCATCATCATCATCATTATCTTCATCATAGTGCTCGACATGTAACTCATGTAACACACAGTCCTGACGATGGCTGAAAGGCCTGAAACATCGATGAAATATCACAATAATAGGATAGATAGATAGATAGATAGATAGATAGATAGATAGATAGATAGATAGATAGATAGATCCAAAGAATATAAATATGCACTGTCATACACTTGTCCTGAATGTGATCCGGCCCTGTAGATCGCTGAAGAACGGTAAAATTCCATCAGCGAGTAGTCCCCCTCTTTAGATGTTGCTGGTCATGTTTTCTCCTATAGAAGGAATGAAGTTCATGTGACTCAGCTCTTTGTTATTGTTTTAGGTAGCCATTTTAGTGATACGTTCTCACTAAATTATATCAATCAGACTATAGACTTTCAAGGTTACACATAGTTTTGTCTGTTGTACGTTATATCAGGTTGGTGAGTGTTTTGATTATTTTATCTAAATGCATAGCATCAATATATTCAATGTTATTGCTGATTTTTTTGACCCCTTGTAAAGCGACATGAGCATATCATTAAGTGGATTTTGCTTTGCATAAAAGCTCATGTCATTCACGAGGGGCCATAATCGATATATTATGGCAATCTTTTAGAATGAATTCATGAATTTTTAGAATTTATTTTATCAGACAACTATGAAGAAAATAATTTTCTTCTCGAAGTTTGTTCCATTCAGCGTTTTTGTCTCTATCCATTTGCCTGAAGTAGAAAACTACATATTTCGTGAGATGCGTGGGGATAACAAATCTCACGTCTGTCCTGTCCATACAGAAAACTGCAGTTTCTACATTCCCCTTATTCATTCCGGGAGAAGTTCATCTACAACAACAACATGTACATTCTAGCGGGCGACATCCTGGAGCAATTGTCTGAAGGCCGTTCTTGGGAAAGTTTGGTATCGGACACAATCTTCAAACCTTTGGGGATGTCAGACTCTGGATTTGTGGTTGACGAGAAGGCATACGACGATGACTTCGCATTGCCCCGAAGTTACGTGAACGGAACCATTGTTGATATTGATCCACATTCATTCCAGTAAGTTAATAATGGGCTTTATATAGATAGTTCGAAGATGACGTAACGCTGGTCTTTGTTATTGTTTTTTGCCATCCACGTTTATGAGTAATTCTCACTAAACTGTAATACCAGACCATAAAAGTTCATGATTACACAGTGTTTTGTGTGTTGGTCAGTTATACTTCCGGATGGCAATGTTTTGAGCTTCTTGGCCAAGCGCATACTATCTATAGACTAGTCACTTCTTTAAAATGCTTCACACGAGAGTTGGTCCGTGTTCATACGCTTATCAAATATTATCAAAACAACGTGCCCCATCCCTCATTGTTTGTGTTTGCTTCTATTACCTCCAATGGTAATATAAAATGCATCGCAACATCATCATCATAATCATCATTACCACCATCATCATCGTCGTCGTCGTCGTCGTCATCATCATCATCATCATCATCATTATCATCATCATCATCATTATCATCAGTATCATCATCATCATCATCATCATCACCACCACCATCAACATCAACATCATCATCATCATCATCATCATCATCGTCGTCGTCGTCATCATCATCATCATCATCATCATCATCACCATCATCATATCATCGTCATAGCCCTCTACCACCACACACAATATCTACCATTTCCTATGCATATTCAGAATTGGAAGCGTCGTTGGACCGGCTGGAACCATATTTTCCACCGCTGACGACATGGCCAAATGGATGAAATTTCTCTTATCCAAGAATCAATCGTCGCTGAACATACCCGGCCTTGACATTACACCATCCATGGTGAAAGCAACGATGCAACCGTCATTTGAAATGCCAGGCACTGAAGATTTGTACTTACCCGAATTTCCGGTGTCTGAGCAATCCAATTATTATTGCATGGGATGGGTGTCAGGAAGCTACAGAGGTAACGGAAACCATTAAAATTCTTTGCTATTGCTGTGAGGCTATGTGGTCTTGTGGTATAACACTCGGTTCATATCGGAGGGTTCTTGGTTCGAGCCTCGCTCGGAGCATAGTAGAGTCCCTGAAAAAGGCTCTTTACTCACATTCTCTCAAAATACTCAGGTGTAAAATGAGTACCTGGCTATTAACAGCGTTGTCTCTGTCGAAAAAAAAAATAATATCGCAGAACGGGCGTCATGTCTCGTTCTACATGTTACATGTTGCTGTTGGTCAGGGACCCCTATGTAATGCGCACTGAGCACGTTTAGTGGATATTGCACTGTATAAAAGCTCACGTTTTTTTTGGGATGCTTTACAGATTCTCGTCTTTGTGAAACATCTCACGATCGTTATCTAACCACACCTCAAATTTGAGGAAGCAATTTATTTATTTAGGCATTTTAAAAAATTATTTATTTAGTTTTGTTTTTGTCTTTGTTTTTTATTTGTTATTTTTTAAAATGGTCAATATCACTATGCCTATGTTTACTGTTGTATGTAGCCTATAAGATGGAGATAAACCTAAACTTGCAAAGTGACGACAAGCTTTGGATATCTCTCAATCCTGAGGTTTAAAAAATGACTGTATCTTTTACAATTCTAGGATACAAGAAGATCTTCCACACAGGTGGCATAATTACCCATTCATCACGTGTTTGGCTTTACCCTGACATGAATTTGGGCATCTATTTAGCCATCAATGGACCGGAGAAGGGGAGAAAAGATTCATTGAGGTCAGTCAGGAGTTCCTTTATTTCTCAATTATCTCTTTCTCGTCCAAAACCTTATCCTTCTCGTGTTTTTCGTTATTCATCCTACTAGATGTTTCTTCTTCTTCTTCTTCTTCTTCTTCTTCTTCTTCTTCTTCTTCTTCTTCTTCTTCTTCTTCTTCTTCTTCTTCTTCTTCTTCTTCTTCTTCTTCGAAATTTTATAAGGACAACTTCGGGGTTAAATAATTTTCATCAGGTGAAAAATTTCACTACTGAAAATAATATTTAAACAAATAACGCACCTTTGTTGGATGAAATACAGAACACCGATTATCCCATCCTCCCATTGAAAAAACCCTTTTAATTCTTAGTAAATACGTAATCGTTAAATAAGGCTTTGAAGGAATTGAATAGGAAAAAAAATCAACGATTGCAGCATATTTTCGCCCATTATATTGGTTTAAAACAAGAAATAAAATACAGCTGATTGACAATTAAAAAATAATCTTTTGGTCCGCATGAATACAATCCAACGTTTTTCTTTCTTTTTTTTTTTTCGGTCAAATGTCAATCAAGCGCAGAAGGAGAAAAACACAAATTATGGCGAATCGAAGTAGATAACTAATACTAGAACGAAATATCTAAGAATCACATTTGGAGTGGTGGAATAATATACGATTCTTTTATCTCTTTGTATTTATTAAACGAGTTATTTTTTATCGTGCCCAATAACACAACGAGCTTGCGAGTATGTGTTATTCCACGATAAAAATATAACGAGTTTAATAAAGACAAAGAGATGAAAGAAAAAGTTTATTCCACCCCTACAAGTAAGATTATTAGATATTTCGTAACCATATGGTATGGTATTAGTACTTCTATTCACAATAATTTGTATCTTTCTCCATCTGCTTGAGTTACAATTTGACCCAAAAACAAAAGCGTTGGATTTGTATTCATGCGCTCCAAACGATTATTTTTAATCGCCAATCAGCTGTCTTTTGCACAGTATTTCACACCAATAAAATGTGCGAAAATATTCTGCAATCGTTGGATACATTTTTTTCAACGCGTTCAAAGCATTATGCTACGATTAGATACGTATTTACTAATAACTGATAGGGTTTTCCAACGAGATGGGTGGAATAAACGTGTTATTTTTTCATTTCTTTGTATTCATTAAGCTCGGTTTTTTTATCGGGCAATTACACATCCTCGCAAACTCGTAGTGTTATTTGGCACGATAAAAATATGTCGTATATTTTCTCATTTGTTCATTTTCTATTACATTATCTTTTCAGTGCCGTCTCATATTACATTTCGGACGTTCTGTTGAATCTTCCAACCTGGTTTAATGTCTCAGACGCGTGTTCTTCTAATTCAATGCCATGGGAAAGGAACGATGATGACCTTGATAACGATAATGCTGCAGCCAAGAATGAAACGGAATTCAACTGTACAGATGATTCAGAATGTAATCTTTTAGATTATGTTGGGACGTACACGGACCCGACATTTGGAGATACCGTGGTTAGTATAAACTCTGGAAGCAACAATAGTTCAGAGGACTCGACATCTCCGAGGCTTACTTTTAAATTTGGGCGATTCGGATTGCTGGATTTGACTCAGAGATCTCGATGGGTTTTTACAGGGAAGTTTTATGGACCATTTTTGTTTTTAAATAGATTGTCCGATGTGTTTGAGGTCGAATTTTCTATAAAGGATGATAATAATGATAACGGCAACGAGAAGGGTGTCAAGTCATTATCTATGAGCTTATTTGGTGAATCAAAAGCTGGACCTTTCCACAGACAAGACATTACAGAGAAGGGCAACAATAGTCATAATGCTAACGTGGTGTCATATAGCCTTCTTTTAATAGTCATTTTTGCCTCTGGTTCACGCTACTTTCTACCAGAGTTCTGATAATGTAACGCATCATTTTGTCGATTTGATCGAAAGTGTATCTACTTATTTAAGAGTCTGATAAACTCAACGATTGTCGTCAACTTTTTGAAATAGATTGAACTATTCCTGAAATAATAACAACCCCGCGATTTTCCTTGAGTTTATCAGATTTTGAAATAACTGCAAGTTTTACTTTGCTATTTGTCAACGATAGAGGGGTGTTCAAAATGTAAGCTTGATTTTTACTAATTATGATCTGTTTCTTGTATTTTATAAAATACCTCTTGAATTTCAGTGATGTACAAAAGTTAGTTTTGACATTATACTATATCAGTGGTCGATAAGCGCACACTTCTATTAAGTCATTGTGACTCTCGGATAATCCCGTTCAGGAGATGTAATTTATAACCCCAAAATTTGAATTTTGGTTGAGATGAATGCAAAGCTACTAGAAGCTACAAAAACACTGTCGGCCATGTCACCACATCGGGCATAAATCGGGAAAAAAGTTAAATACTACAAATTCTTCATTTATTGTACTTGTATTTATTAAGCTGATATGAAAAGTACAATTGTCGATGACCAAGTTCCACCAAGAGTTTTTCAATTCTACATGCAAACAAATAGATGATTATGTCTTATCTTGCGGATGTCAAAAAAAGAATAACAAAGACCTGA
The DNA here is from genome assembly GCF_034508935.2 of Berghia stephanieae. Classification (NCBI taxonomy): domain Eukaryota; kingdom Metazoa; phylum Mollusca; class Gastropoda; order Nudibranchia; family Aeolidiidae; genus Berghia; species Berghia stephanieae. The sequence continues at coordinate 92,002,277 of NC_088363.1, forward strand.
ATGACGTCATCTTCGAACAATCTATATGAAGTAATTTCAAACCTGTATTTTAAAGTTTAATATCTGTTGTTTGTAGAACAAATCTCTCTTCATGCATGTTTGCCTCGATACTTGTACTTGTACAAAGTCACGATTTCGATTACAATGTTATCATAATTTATGATAACTCTAAAATCCTGGCATTGGACGATACCCTAGAGATTCTTTCTCCATGGTCCGTCGCCAGGTTTCTTTGAGTCTTCCCCGCTTTCTCTTCCCATCTGCTGTCCAGTACGCTGAATATACGTTACAATATATACTATCATCATAGGAATTATGTCATTTCACAATTTGTCTACTTTATTTTTATACCTTTTTAATTGTAAAATATTAATAACCATTTAATCAGTATTAAAACAACTTTTATGATATATATGACTTTGAGTGATTTTGTGATACCTTCGAATGTATTTCACTCAAAAGGCATTCAACCGGGATAGAACAGTTTTTCAAGTATTGTTCGCCATTCAGCACTGCTTCACGAATGGATAGCATGATAGACAAACACGCGTTATGGTTATTAACTTGCTACTTTCCTTTTGAAATTTTGTTGAATTAACATTTTTGATTGGTAAGAACCAACCTGACTTGTCCAATTGACAATATCGGTTATGTGGTCTAGTGGTATGACAATCGCCTTCGGATTGGTTCTTAAGTGAGTCTTTGAAAAAGGTACTTTACTGAGATTTTCTCATTGCACTTAGGTGTAAAATGATTACTACTTAATTACTTAATCCTCTTCGGGCCTTGAGGTACATAGGGCATCCACCAGACATCTCCATTGTTTGTGATCGGCTGCTTTTGCGGTGGCTGTATTCTAGGACATGTCTGCTTCCTTTAATTCTTTCTCCATGGTCCTTCGCCAGGTTTATTTGAGTCTTTCCCGCTTTCTCTTCCCATCCTGTCCAGTACCCTGAGGCAAATTTTACGCCGAGTTCCGCAGTGTGAAGGTAGTACTAACTCAAACTTTTCTCTCCATTCTAAAATCCTTCTTATTACCAATCATCTGTTTCAATTATTGATGAATTTACTAAAGAGGGGGGTGGGGGTGTATATACATTTTAGAACAGATCGAGAACTCTTTGAGTTCGAATACTTGCAACATTTAACATGAAGGACGGACATGACACATGCTTGGCGATATTACAATTTTTCGGACAAAGACAACGCTGTTAACGGCCAGGTACTCATTTTACACCTGAGTACGGTGAAAGAATGTGAGTAAAGAGTCTTTTCCAAGGACTCAACTATGCGCCGAGCGAGGCTCGAACCCAGGACCTTCCGATCCGAAAGCGAGCGTCATACCACTAGACCACATAGTCGCACAACTACTTTTTCACCAGAATTTTGCATAACTTCAAGACTTTCGTAACGAAAAGGTAAGATGGATGAGAACAGTTTTCTGAAGTAGACCACAGCAAGTCTGTCCATATTTTCACTTTAAGATTCCTTGGAATCTCACCAAGATAATTGCCGGTATCCTCATCAAAAGACTCTCAGATTGTTTTCTTTATCGATAAACAGTCATTCAGAGAGATACTTTAGAACAATGAAATTTATCATGCAGAAAACTACACACATTCACATCCAAATGCATCCCTCTCAGAAAGGGACGATAGTCTCATATCAAGATAAGGACAGAAATCAGAAAGCCAATAGGAAGGGGCAGCACAAATTAAATAGAGGATGGACCTACAACCACAACCTCCGCCAACCTCCCTCGGAGAGTGCTTATAATATGGGTCAAACAAAATTTTACTCTTTACTTATTTATTTGTTGTTTTGTTTTAGAGTTTTAACGGCACTTGCAACACACATGGGTCATTTAAGTGCCAGGAAAGGGGAGAAGAAAGATTTAGATAATAGGGGGAACAGAAGTCGTGGATAGCTCATACGGTAGAGTCACGCTCTTCCCGGCCAGGCGGAGTTGTCGTACCAGTAAGGTCGCAGGTTCAAACCCCCATCGCCGCCGCGAAATTTTTATTCTCTGTTGTCTTCTGGCACTTCCCTACTCACTTCATCTCTTGTAGAAAAGAATATGAGTATTAATTTTGAAATATTACATAGTATACAAATGTAGGCACAAATCAATCTTTATTTATGAACTTATTGATTCGTAATTTGATGATAGGTCATGCAAAAATCTCATTAGATAACTAGAGCATGCAAATCTTTCTAAATATTTTATCATTTTTGATATTGTTAACGTTTAACTATGTTGCACCAGTGCCTTCAACTGAATCCATCTGCAATCAAGGTAAATGAGAAAAACTGATTTTTATAACACTTCGCTTTCAAATATTGTCCGTATTGTTAGTTGATAAGATTTTTGCCTGCAACATTACCTTAATTGGATTCAATAGTCTGATGTCACGTCGCCCAGCAACGGCGGTCATCGTGGTTCTAAACAAAGAAAATCGGTACTTCTTATTCTTCATCCGGTTAGAAAATGTGAGTAAAGAGCTTTTTTCAAGGACTCAACTATGCGCCGAACGAGACCTTCCGATCTGAAAACGAGTGATATACCATAAGACCACATAATCGCACAACAACAACAACAACGAAAACAAAGCAAAAAGAAAACAACAACATACAAAAAACCCCAAAACAATCAAAAACAAACAAACAAAAAACTCGAGCAAGTATAAATACCAACACCCACTAAACGCACACAAAGTGCTTTACAAGACATGACGTCCATTAAACGATATTACAATTTTTTTAACAGAATGTCGCTGTTAAAAAGGCAATCATACTCAATTTTCTTCTGAATGCGGTGGGAATATGTAAAAAAAAAAAAGAGCCTTTCCCAAGGATTCAATTGTGCGTTACTCAAAGCGGGACTCGAACTCAATACATTCCGATACGAAGGCGAGTTTCATACCACAAGATCACATAGCCGTACATTATATGGTCCTAGTATGATAGAAAAATGTCCGTGACATGAGCTTTTGTGCTAAGTTCATAACAGTCTTTTGTTATGTAAAATAACGAATTCTTTATTACCCACCTTTGATTATCTAACTGTTATTAAAACATCAAGTTTTTGTTGCTGGTAACCTATTATACATATTACATACAATTTTACACTGGCAAAAAGTCCTTTGTACATCAGACCAAGAAAAATATTACATCATAACAAATCGATTGGTTTAAATGATCCACAATTTAAAAAAATAATTAAAATCCTGAGACATTTTTAAGAAAATAAGAATTCTAAATTATTTTTGGCTAATTCTAATCGATCGATACAAAATGAAACAAAACCTTGTCGTACAATGTGTTAAAGGCCTTTTAGTCAATGAAGACTAGAACAACACACTGCCCATTA
>NC_088363.1:92013146-92025646 GCF_034508935.2 Berghia stephanieae
TATTTTTTTGTAAATCAAATTGAAGATTTCACTATCTTTCATTTGTATTTATGTATTTAAAGGGCAACTAGATTGTTAACCTGGTCGAGTTCTTTGTACGTTGGTTTTTGTCCCTTCGCTAGATCGGGAAACTCGTTTTGGTAGATCTCATTCCAAGGTCTCAGGGGGTTATCGATTTCCCGTACTTTTTGCCATTCTTTGAATTCGTCGGTTTCGCTTTTAATCTGATGACCAAAAAAAAAACAACAAACAAAAAGAGTACTAGTATGAAGAGAAAATGTTATTTGCAAATGAGTGGAAAAAACAAACTAAAAAACAACAAAAAACAACAACGATTAGTGACATGGTATATAGAATTTCTTATGAACTAATTGATTACGTTTTGTTTTATAAGAAGTGATAGACAATGGGCGAGTCTTCATTTGAGTCTTGAGTTTGCCATTGTAGATGTCCCAGCAAGGTGATTCCTCAGATTTGATTTGGGATTTTGAAAAGTAAAAGCGATATTCCAAAGATCTTCATTAATTTCCATTTAACTTCCCCGTTTGTTTGAATAGGTATAGATAGTATGCGCTTGGTTTAGAAGCTCACAACATTGCCATCCGGAAGTATAACGGACCAACACACAAAACTCTGTGTAACAATGAACTTTTATAGTCTGGATAATATAGTTTAGTGAGAATTACTCAAAAACGTGGATGGCAAAAGAAAAATAACAAAGACCCGAGTGACGTCAACTTCATTCTATCTATATAATTGTAGTTGCCTCAATTAACCGGATATTTTACATAGAAAGAGGTTTTTAATCAAACAAATGTAATGAATAGGAAACAACTGCGTAATTGTTTTGGTATGTGTAGGAATGACAGAATTATGTCCCTTGTATTGTTACCAAGTCTTGAAGAGTGAAAGCCCTTGATTTTTTTCTTTTGTACCTTCCTTCCTGTCCTTTTTGTTGTCGCCCGGAATGGCGTTACTGGACATGGTATTCAATATGACCACTATACAACTCTATAGATAGCATGATGTTGACGTCACTCGGGTCTTTGTCATTGTTTTTTGCCATCCGCGTTTATAAGTAATTCTCACCAAACTGTATTACCAGACTATAAACGTTCAAGGTTACACCGAGTTTCTCATGTTGGTCCGTTATAATTCCGGGTGGCAATGTTGTGATGTTCTTAGCTAAGCGCATACTAACTATAATATCGTTCGTCTTGACATTAATCTGTGCCAAACATACCTCATTTGTGAAGAGGGAGACAACGATGGTCAGTATCAGAGATATTCCAAAAGCTGCACAAGATCCAGAAAGGACGGCGTAGTTCTCAGCCGTATTTGCCAAGAATTTGCCAAGGCCGCCGTCAAACGTTGATGCCACTGACAGGTTGGCTATGATGCCGCTGGCAAACCCACAAAGACTCCCTTTTGGAAACAAATAATAATATAAACACTGCAATTATCCTGTGATCATATTGTCACTGCTGTATGTTATTTATTTGCTACTATTTCTACCACTGCTATTATTACTAAAGCTTTGAAAGTGCTTTGAGAACGTTGAGTGGATATTGCGTTATATAAATGTTCAAGATTTTTTTACTACTACTACTACTACTACTACTACTACTACTACTACTACTACTACTACTACTACTACTACTACTACTACTAACTACTACTACTACTAACTATACTACTACTACTACTACTACTACTACTACCTACTACACACTACTACTACTACTACTACTACATACTACTACTACTACTACATACTACTACTACTACTACTACTATACTACTAACTTACTACTACAAACTACTACTACTAATACTACTACTACTACTAAACTACTACTACTACTACTACTACTACTACTACTACTACTACTATACTACTACTACTACTTACATACTATACATACTACTACTTACTAACTACCTACTACTATACTACTACTACTACTACTACTACCTACTACTACTACTACTACAATACTAACTACTACTACTACTACTAATACTACTACTACTACTAACTACTACTATACTACTACTACTATACATACTACTATACTACTACTACTACTACTACTACTACTACTACTACTAACTACTACTACATACTACTACTACTACTACATACTATACTATCTACTACGACTACTACTACTACTATACACTACTACTACTACTACTACTATACTAATAATACTACGACTACTACTATTTACTACCACTACTACTACTAACTACTACTACTACTACTACTACTACTACTACTACTACTACTACTACTACTACTACTACTACTCACCAAAAATGACGCCTTTTCCAGTTGTTTTGGACCACAGAATTGACAACAACAAAGGGGGGAAACTCGGCGTCGTAAGAATGAACCCACAGAGAGTAACGTAGTTCAGGTCTACACCAGAAACCATAACAATTAGCCCAACTGGTAGCAAAGAGATGGTCACCCAAAGAATACACCAAGATTTAAAAACAGCCATCGAGTCTAAGTATGCGCGGTAATCTCCGTGGTGAGGGCAGCTGGAGCAAAATGATGTTCAAAATTCGAATATGATTGACCAGTAGTTTTTGAAAATCCGTTATCATTCATTATTTTGTCATTTGAGATACTGAGGCTTATTTCCTGTAACATTTCTTTTTGGGCCTCTTTTATACTTTGATTATTTTACTTCGATTTGATATTCACTAATGAAAATTTTTTGTGTCATTTGTTTGATTTAGTAAATCCGCCCAGTCGTAACCAGGATTGTTCTGCTGAATGTCGTAAAATTATATGACTCTTAATGTTTCTGAAAATTTTCTTGGTCTGTGTCGCACAATTCTGCTTGTCTACCATTTTAGAAATTTACAAAAGCCAAGAAATTTTTTTCCATAATAATAGGGAGTCTCTAAATGTTGCCACAGTCAGCACATTCAATAATCATGGCTAGTTGAATTAACCAAACATTATTTTTATCCCGTTTCCTTTACTGTTGATTACCAGTTACCCCTTCACACATCTGAATCAAGTGAGACATTGTTTTTCGACACTCGCCTTCGGATCGGAAGGTCCTGAGTTCGAGTCCATCTCTGAGTCGCGCATAGTTGAGTCCTTGGAAAAGACTTTTTACTCACATTCTCTCACCATACTCAGGTGTAAAATGAGTACCTGGCCGTTAACAGCATTGTCTGTCTGAAATAAGTGTAGCATTCCTAAGATGTGTGAAGTCTTGTCCTGCATATTTTGTGTTGCTGTTGACTAGGGACCCCTTGTAAAGAGTTTTGAACCAGTTTAGTGGATATTGCTCTATGTAAATGCTCTATTAAAAAAAATATGTATCCACACCTTCCAAAAACCAGACAAACGTCCCCTTTTTTATAAAAAAAAAAATGAATGTATGATACCTACTTGTAAACACATTGTTTGTTGTCATTTGCGTGCTCCCTGAGTCGTATTAAATCCTTTTCACACAATTCACAGTTGGACGCCTTTGGACACTCGCAGTACTTGTTGGTGCTGCTGGAGTGGTGGTCATTCAGCTGGGTCTCAGAATGACTGTCTTTGGATTTTTGCTCACCACACAGAATACATCGGCGCGAATTTCCAACATCTCTGTGGACAAGAAGTGAAACTTTTTTTTTCAATTTTAGGCCAAATAAAAATATATGGAATATACAGTTTGGAATGACTGTTTGATAAAATATGCCATGTTTTAAAATTGATTCTTACACCTAAACATTCAGAGCAATGGTTGTCTTAGCACCTCAAATTACAGACAATGCTATATTTTGTGTTGGCATGACGTCTGTGTAAAAATGAAAGCATCATAATGCAAACCATCACGTTTTGATGGAAACTAAGACCGACACAATTTTTTCGGAAGTTAGTACCATGATTGTTTTGCATATTTGAATTAACAATTCAAAAAAATTAACAACAAAAAGACAATGAATAATGGTTTTTCTATATTTTACTTGAGTTTACTTCACCACATACTTATAAGGTTTGAGATGTGTCTGATAAATGTCATAGACGATGATAGATGATATGGCCATGACCTCTCCTGACCCAGACGACATGACTGCCATGATGATCATGGTCAGAGCCATGTAACTCCCAACTGTACCCAGCAATCTCTGTGCCATGAATACAACTACCAGGCCTGATGTGGAGAGAATGATAATTACGATATCAATGATTTCACCATTCACTAAGTTACATAAAGTATTACAAATACACAACATATTATGAGGTTCTTGAAACTTTAAAAGATAAAAAACAAAAACTTAGTTTTCCACTTGTTAAACTCTGGTGCTCTCCGTAATAAAATCAGAATTAAGGGGTACAATGTTTACAACTCATATGTTATGTTTTCCCTGCGCTATGTACCTGTCACTAGGATAGGCGTAATTTGTGTAAATTACAAAAGTCAAACTTACAGAAAAATGGTAACTTAAGGAATCCTTCACCTTACAACATATAATTAAAAATTGCACCCCTTTGTAACAGCACCATTAGATCCCGTCGCCTAGGCATTCCGTGAAGGATTATATATATGTTGGTTTTTTTCATGTCAATAAGAATCACCCATGTTGTCCAAAGTAACAAAACACAACGATTACAAAATACCCAGTTAAAATGATATCTCATAAAGGTCTTCGAAACTTAAGGTCTATCGTTTAATTTCTTGGGTTTTAACACCTATCCCATTTCGAATTGAAAATATACTAGAAGTTATGCTTCTATATTCTTTCATTTGACGCAAAAATCGCTTTTACCGCTATCAATATCAGGGTTTTCAAGGGGTAAGGTGTCGTTGTTCGACAGCATTGCCAAGTACCCCAACCCCATTGTTGTTCCAATAGTGGATGGGATTGCAAACCACATGTAAGTAGCCGCTAAGAAGCCCAGCACACCCTGCACCGGTTTTGCTGCGATACGACTCTGCCATGAGGCCTGGTCGCAGAAAGTGATGGAAGCGGTTGCAAAGTATCCTTGGACGGCCCATATAATTGCCCCCTCGGACCAAAACGTGATAAAACTCCTGAAATGAAGAGAAAGGAGACATGATTTGATTCATTTTTAAAATGGTTATGGTAATTTAGGTAATGAATTGAAAATAAATCTTAATAATGGTGATAATAATAGATAATAATAATACTAATAATGATAATCATGACAATGATACTGATAATTTAGTAATAATAGAATCATTAACATCCATGCTAATTTCTCATAGCACAAACTACTCCTCCGGTATAAAACAATGCACTTTATATTTTGGGAATATACCAAAAAAAAAAAAAAAAAAAAGAAAAAAAAAAGAACTAAAAACTCCAAAGTAACATGTTTGGCTACTCGGACGAAATGTTCAATTTTTACCCATCCTCATTCGTTGACGGCCCAACCAGACAAGAAACTCTCTTGTACAGGAAATCGATCGAGTTGGAGGTACCAAAGCCCTCGCCACTGTAGAACATGGTGACAATGAATGATATGAGGCAGATAAAGATGATGGCTGCATTGAAGTAGGACACGTAAAAGGTTGATCCAAGCCCTCCTATAAAGGAATAACTGCCTGAAATAAACAAACATATAAATTAATCAGTTTGATAGATGATTAGGTACTTTGTGATAAATTTGAGTCCTGTCCAAAAGGTTAAGATAGAAACCATGATATCATCCGAATCAACAGATCAATGGCGCTGAAGGGATTTTTAGACTTTAGGTTTAGGCATCGGAATTGGTTTGATAACTTTTTTTTTTGAACTCTTGCCTTTGAAATTTGGAAATCGTTCCCAAGGCTACGCTACCTTAGGATCTTGTTCGAAATTCCAATCGTTGGAATTCATAATATTATTATGATCTTAACTTAACCAGACAAGAAACTCTCTTGTACAGGAAATCGATCGAGTTGGATGTTCCAAAGCCCTCGCCACTGTAGAACATGGTGATAATGAATGATGTACGGTAAATAAAGATGATGGCTGCATTGAAGTAGGACACGTAAAAGGTTGATCCAAGCCCTCCTATAAAGGAATAACTACACGAAGTTAAGAATGTTAAACATTACGAGATATTTATGGTTAGCGATTTCAGATTATGGATTCATCTTAAATTGAGGTGGTTAAAAGTGACGTCTTTTTGAGAAAAGAAGAAAAGTTAGATTGTCATCATTAAGATTGTGTTTTCAATATATGAATGTAAAGGTCTATCCTTATGATCTGTATATACAAAAGACATATTTCGAATGAGTGTAATCTCAAAGTAAAAGCTTATTGACCTGCTTGTGCTCACCAAACAATGTCGCCATGATCATAACGCAATACTCCACGTTAGCGTCTTTAACAAGCGCTTGCAGCAAGGCGACGGATGCCGTCAACAAGCAGGTGGTCACCATCAGATTCATCAAGAGGGCGAAAAAGCAAAACACTAAATGAGCGGTCCGTCCAAACCTGGCATAGATGACCTGGAAAGAAAGGAAAGAGAACCCAAAATATCGTAGTAATGATGACAATCACATCGTTGTACTCTTACATAACACGTTGTTTTGTCTTTTGGGAAGAAAACTTCAATCTGATATTTTGGATGGATCGAGATAACTCTAAACTACAATTTTCGAACCTGAGATTTCAAAGCTAAATTGATAAAGGCGTTTTGTTCCGAGTACGACAAAACCATCATCATCATCATCATCATCATCATCATCATCATCATCATCATCATCATCATCATCATCATCATCATCAATAACAACCTTATTACCACCACCAACATCACCATCACCACTACTATATATCAACACCATCACCACCACCAACACAGCCACCACCACCACCACCAACAACAACAACAACAACAACAAAAACAACAACAACAAGAACACCACCACCACCAACAACAACAACAACAACACAACCACCATCCCCACCACCACCACCACCACCACCACCACCACCAACAACAACAACAACAACCACAACACCACCACCACCACAACTACCATAACCACCACCACCACCAACAACAACAACAACATCACCACAACTACCATAACCACCACCACACCAAACAACAACAACAACACCACCACCACAACTACCATAACCACCACCACCACCAAAACAACAACAACATACACACACCACCACCACCACCACCAACAACAACAACAACACCACCACCACCAACAACAACAACATCACCACCACCACCACCACCACCACCACCACCACCAACAACAACACCACCACCACAACTACCATAACCACCACCACCACCAACAACAACAACAACATCACCACCACAACTACCATAACCACCACCACCACCAACAACAACAACAACACCACCACCACAACTACCATAACCACCACCACCACCACCTTAATCCCCACCACAACCACCAACACGATTAACCCCAACAGCACCTTCACGTTTCATCACCGTAATAATAATAACAAAAGTAGTAAAAGGTGCCAGCCAAATTTACCTGCAAAAACGTCTTGGCGCCTGGTGCACGAGTTTTGAATTGCACAGATAACACTGGAAACAAAATCATGTTGATGACAGCACATGTCGTGTACCAAAATGCCCCAGCAATTCCATTCTGTTGATGCAGAGGTCAGACGGGAAAAGCAACTTAAGGCTAGAAAACAAGCAATTCTAATAGATTGTGGTGGTCCCGTTTGCTAAGTTGGTAGAACTCTCGCAGAGGGACCGATATTGATCTGGAGTGCAGACGAGATTTATTTTTTTCTCACCCCCCCCCCCACCCCTTGTCTAGTCAGCAGTGATTGGGTATCTGGGTCTGTTAGATCTGACAGAAAGTACTTAGTGACAGACTAACGTCATATCCCAATTGTTATAGTCCGTTTCACGCTAGAGAAAACGGGATAAACTCCGGCTCCATGGATCAATGGCTCTGAAGGACTACTAATAGTTTAAAGAAAGACTTGAGCCTATTGTTATTGACAGAATATTATTTACTTTTTCCAGCATTGGTTGGGTAGTTGGGACTGTTTGATCTGGTTGTAAGTATTTTACGATAGACTAGCGTCCTATCTAAAGGATAGCAAACAAATGCAAATGTCCTTTTCATGTGATAGAAACGGGATAAAAATCTGGATCAGTGCCCTGAATGGACCCAACTAACCATTCACTACTGCGGGGATAAGTGGGTCAGAAAATATCTCGACTTCAGCCGGTTCGATCTCGCTATCTCTCTCCTCTTTCTGTGTGAAGCGAGTGTTCTACCCACTGAACTCTGAGAACCCCTTTAGTGTAATATCAAAAGCTTTGGATGGAATGTGATGCTGCTTCCATTTTTAAAAAACCGTAATCTATAATCATGATGAAAAATGAAGTATAGTTTTACGAATTGCATTTGATATCTTTTCCATGCCATGTAAGGAGGAACTCGGTGAATTAATTTATCTGTGTCTTTTAAACTACACATGCCTTTGATTACATTCGAAAATGTAACTTTCCCATTCTATATTCTACTAATGGTAGCTGGTTCAATTAATAAGCTCGCAAATTCAGCCTGGCCTGCAAAGAAAACAGCCATTAAGCAACTCACGTACGTTTAATCACTTATATCTAATCTTTTACAGAGATGCTTTGGCTAGACCAGATAAATAACATCCATGGCTGCCGAAAAACAAATCATATGTGGTGCCAGTGGTATTATCATGTGTCTATGAACAATAAAAACAAATCATATGTGGTGCCAGTTGTATTATCATGTGTCTATGAACAATAAAAACAAATCATATGTGGTGCCAGTGGTATTATCATGTGTCTATGAACAATAAAAACAAATCATATGTGGTGCCAGTGGTATTATCATGTGTCTATGAACAATAAAAACAAATCATATGTGGTGCCAGTGGTATTATCATGTGTCTATGAACAATAAAACAAATCATATGTGGTGCCAGTGGTATTATCATGTGTCTATGAACAATAAAAACAAATCATATGTGGTGCCAGTGGTATTATCATGTGTCTATGAACAATAAAAACAAATCATATGTGGTGCCAGTGGTATTATCATGTGTCTATGAACAATAAAAACAAATCATATGTGGTGCCAGTGGTATTATCATGTGTCTATGAACAATAAAAACAAATCATATGTGGTGCCAGTGGTATTATCATGTGTCTATGAACAATAAAAACAAATCATATGTGGTGCCAGTGGTATTATCATGTGTCTATGAACAATAAAAACAAATCATATGTGGTGCCAGTGGTATTATCATGTGTCTATGAACAATAAAACAAATCATATGTGGTGCCAGTGGTATTATCATGTGTCTATGAAAATAAAATACAAATCATATGTGGTGCCAGTGGTATTATCATGTGTCTATGAACAATAAAATAAAATGAATAAAGATAATACGCATTAGAAATAAAAAAGCATAAAGAAATAAAATATAACAAACAAGGAGAAAAAATCTATCTTCTGGGCCTATCTCAAGAAAGATCCGAGATAACAGAGACGTAGTGCAGCGTTGATAAGTGAACAATATAAGGGGTTTACAGATCAAGGATAAAACGAGATGCCACTGCCCGGAGGCCTCAACCCCAGGCCCTTTACGTGTTAGTGCAATGCCTCGTTCATTAATCAATCTCGTATATTAGTACATACAGAATACTGACCCCCCCCCCCCCCGCGCCCTTTACCGCCATTCTTTCATCTTTACCCGTCTTTAAGCATTAAAATTGAGTACAGTCAGGAATCAGTCAGTCAGTCGGTCGTCATTTCAAAGAGGGGATGTTGAGGTCTGGTTGTTAATGAGGACTCTACTTAAAGAGGTAATGTTGGCGGTCATGCATGGTAAACGAATGATTCAATCAACAGGTTGGACACCCGGTTACCCAAGCATCTATCTAGACCATAGCAATGTAGAGTGTATAGATAGCATTGATCTAGACCCTCTAAAATAGATCAGATTCTCAGACTAAGCGAGAGTCGATAATGAAGTACCCCGTTTTCTTTGCCGTGGGGCCAAGCAGGTCTGCTTTACTGTACTATGAAAAAACACATTTTAAAAATCTTGACCGGAAAACTTGTCCTTCAAATGTCGATTGATGAAAATGCCAAGACATTCAAAAACTCTTCAACATGGGAATTCAAAAAGCCCCAGGTTTGAGAATATTTCATATAATTTTATAATAATTTTGATGATGATTCTACTCGATCAATAATATTTAGAAGGACGAGTTTTCAGGTCAAAATGTTAAAAACGTGTTTTTTTTTTTTAAAGAAACAAAAAATGCTTTTTTTTTTATGATGACAAGAATTTGTTTACTTCAAATAGACGTCTAGCGATGAATTGAGATTCATCTCAACTTGTGAAAAATATTAAAAGCCGAGGCTTATTTAAAATTTCAAGTTTAATAACTTTTGACACAAACTGAGACCATCTTATCTCAGTGGTATAGGATGTAAACATTTATGACAAAAAATAAAGAGGTGTTATGCTGTACGACAGCTGATAATCGGGAAAGAAAGGAAGGGTATGTTGATAACTGCTCTGGTCTGGCTTATGTGATCATCCATCTTATCGGAATGAACAAAAATATTCTGTCGTCGGAGCGATTTTACATTAAAAAGAAATGAAACAAAACATAAATATGTAGAGCAGTGCCGGAAAATATAATAAAAACAGATAAATTTTGTCTTAAAAAATAGTTGTCTCCCGTGACCAGTAGTCAGGGTCAGAACACGAGACAACCTCCTCAAAACGTGCATCTGCATATTATTGAAAATTCAAAATACAAATGTGTTGATATCAATTTGGTCAGGATGTGTAAGAGGATGCGTAATCGGCAATGGGCTTACTCAAACCCACTCTATCTAGGCAATGGAGCATCCCTTGGGCTTACTCAAACCCACTCTATCTAGGCAACGGAGCATCCCTTGGGCTTACTCAAACCCACTCTATCTAGGCAATGGAGCATCCCTTGGGCTTACTCAAACCCACTCTATCTAGGCAATGGAGCATCCCTTGGGCTTACTCAAACCCACTCTATCTAGGCAATGGAGCATCCCTTGGGCTTACTCAAACCCACTCTATCTAGGCATGGAGCATCCCTTGGGCTTACTCAAACCCACTCTATCTAGGCAATGGAGCATCCCTTGGGCTTACTCAAACCCACTCTATCTAGGCAATGGAGCATCCCTTGGGCTTACTCAAACCCACTCTATCTAGGCAATGGAGCATCCCTTGGGCTTACTCAAACCCACTCTATCTAGGCAATGGAGCATCCCTTGGGCTTACTCAAACCCACTCTATCTAGGCATGGAGCATCCCTTGGGCTTACTCAAACCCACTCTATCTAGGCAATGGAGCATCCCTTGGGCTTACTCAAACCCACTCTATCTAGGCAATGGAGCATCCCTTGGGCTTACTCAAACCCACTCTATCTAGCAATGGAGCATCCCTTGGGCTTACTCAAACCCACTCTATCTAGGCAATGGAGCATCCCTTGGGCTTACTCAAACCCACTCTATCTAGGCAATGGAGCATCCCTTTGGGCTTACTCAAACCCACTCTATCTAGGAAATGGAGCATCCCTTGGGCTTACTCAAACCCACTCTATCTAGGCAATGGAGCATCCCTTGGGCTTACTCAAACCCACTCTATCTAGGCAATGGAGCATCCCTTGGGCTTACTCAAACCCACTCTATCTAGGCAATGGAGCATCCCTTGGGCTTACTCAAACCCACTCTATCTAGGCAATGGAGCATCCCTTGGGCTTACTCAAACCCACTCTATCTAGGCAATGGAGCATCCCTTGGGCTTACTCAAACCCACTCTATCTAGGCAATGGAACATCCCTTGGGCTTACTCAAACCCACTCTATCTAGGCAATGGAGCATCCCTTGGGCTTACTCAAACCCACTCTATCTAGGCAATGGAGCATCCCTTGGGCTTACTCAAACCCACTCTATCTAGGCAATGGAGCATCCCTTGGGCTTACTCAAACCCACTCTATCTAGGCAATGGAGCATCCCTTGGGCTTACTCAAACCCACTCTATCTAGGCAACGGAGCATCCCTTGGGCTTACTCAAACCCACTCTATCTAGGCAATGGAGCATCCCTTGGGCTTACTCAAACCCACTCTATCTAGGCAATGGAGCATCCCTTGGGCTTACTCAAACCCACTCTATCTAGGCAATAGGGCGAGAGAATGTGAGTAAAGAGCCTTTTCCAATTACTCAACTAGCGCCGAGCCCGAGGCTCAGCATCCCTTGGGCTTACTCAAACCCACTCTATCTAGGCAATGGAGCATCCCTTGGGCTTACTCAAACCCACTCTATCTAGGCAATACGGTGAGAGAATGTGAGTAAAGAGCCTTTTCAAATTACTCAACTATGCGCCGAGCCGAGGCTCAGCATCCCTTGGGCTTACTCAAACCCACTCTATCTAGGCAATGGAGCATCCCTTGGGCTTACTCAAACCCACTCTATCT
>NC_088363.1:92028146-92033146 GCF_034508935.2 Berghia stephanieae
CGCCCTGAACTAATATAAAACTTCAGCCTTTTCTGCATCTTTTCATGTGAAAAACATTGTAACAAATTTATTATAAATATTTTATTTTAATTTTTATAAATTGTAGGTGTTTTTTTTTGTTGTTGTTGTCCATGGTTACTAGAGCTTAGTTTATTGAAAAATTCATTTCTCAGCTTCTAATTAGCCGATTTTTACACTTTTTTTCACTAAAAACCTGCACATTTTTCTATCACATTCCAATCTTTCAAAGCCAATGAGAGAAAAAAACAGATATAGAAGAAGAAATGTCATTGGTCTAAGAGAAAAATAACAGCCAATCAGAACGCTGCTTTCATTTCATCCAAACCAAAACTTTCACTTCTGCTCAGAATGAAAACAAAGCGAATTACTTTCATTTTGAATTATTCTATTGTTATTCTGTGCTATTTTACTTGATTATTCTTATTCATATTTCATTATGGAAGGAAATAAGTCCAAAGCAAATAAATATAGACCCAAGAAGAGAAAATTTCATGGCAGTAGGTACACGAAAGCAAAGGCGAGTTGGAGTAGAAGTGGTTGTGATGATGATGTTGAGTTGAGAATCGTCGCAGGGCAGTTGAAGATGATGAAGTTGAGACTGTAGACCAAAGTATGATGGAAGTGGAAGAAGTTGAAGAAAGTAAATCAGCATCATTCATGAAACTTACTGAATGTTTAGATGAAGAGAGTGAGGAGGGAGGAGGTCAAGTAGGTGATTATAATAGTGATTATGAGGGGTACAGATTGTTTAGAAAGAAGCTTATTGTAGATCTATCATGCATCCAGAGGTTAGCATGCCCTGTGTGTGCGTTTATATAAAGCTGAGGTAGGAGAGACATTTGTTGTTGTGGAAAAGTTGACTGGCATAAGCAGTGAGATGACGGTGAGTTGCGCGTTTTGTAAAGAACAGGTGACAGACTTGGGACAAACTGAAAATGTTAATCTAAGGTTTCAGGCAGTTGGTGTTGGGTATCATGATAAAAAGGGCAGGCGGTTTTTAGGTGCAATGGACATTTTTAGAGAGAAGATTAGGGCTGCGTCAGCATCAGTGGCAAAGAAGAGTATGAAGAGAGTGGCAGAGGAGTAGAGAGCAGCGGAGGAAGATCAGGTGACAGTGTCTTGTGATGGTTCATGGCAGCGGAGAGGGTTCTCAAGTAAGAATGGCATAGCGACTTGTTTGTCAGTGAGTAAGAAGGTACCGGCAAAGGTGATTGATACGGAAGTGTTGACGAATCATTGTGATTCTTGTGGAAAGCTGGAGGCATGGAAAACTGGCGAGGAGTTGGAGAAGTTGAAAGAACGGCACGAGGTGGATTGTAGAAAAAACTGCATTGGAGCAGCAGGCGGTATGGAACCAGCAGGAATGGTAAAAATATTTAGGCGGTCGGAGGAAAGGTACAATCTGAAGTATAAAGGTTACCTTGGAGAAGCTGATTCCAAAAGTTTCTAGAATGTCGCTCAGGCTGACCCACCTATCTATGAGGATGTTGGCATTGAGAAATTGGAGTGTTGTGGACATGTGCAGAAATGAATGGGAAAGAGATTATTAGATAAGATCAGCCAGTGTAAGGGTAAAGTTTATGCAGTTGATGGCAAGAATGTGAAGGGTATAGGTGGTGCTGGTAAATTAACAAAGAGTGCGGTGAAGAGGATACAGGGTCATTACTTAGTTTGGGATAGATGTCCAAAATCAATATTAGGGAAAGGTTAGAAATTGCTGTTAGTGATGCCACTATTGTGTTCAATGAAGGTGAGATGGGAAGGATTGATGTTTTTCGGAAGTTAGAACTAGATATAGGTGAATTTTTAAAAAGCACATTTCGACATATTATGGATTTACGTAGGATCAAGTCTGTGGAAACGGATAGTAAAACCACATCAAAGAAGAAAAGGGCAGAGAAAACCATTGCCAAAGCAAGAGAAACAAGTGAAGATAAGTCTTATGAGGGAGGAGCCTACTGATTTCACTTAGGTGAGTGGTTTTCATCATGTCACAGTCATTCGTTATTGCTTTTTCATCGTTTTCTCTGAATGTCATTTTCACCAGTTTGCTCCACAGCTAAATCATGATTTCTCAAAAAGTCATAAAGATATCTCTATGAAATTTGGCATACATATAGTTGATCTCCTTTTACATCATTTCTTTTAAGATAAACATTATCAATCTATTAATGAAGGATTTATGATATTTTAAAAATATTTTATTTCTTATATTTTCTGCTCGAAAACTTGTTTGGAATGAAATGACCTTAAAAAGCAAAAGTAATTATTTTATCTTAATTATTTTAGTACACAGTGTTACTTTTATGATTTACTTTATATCTACAAAATTTCATTGACTTATCTTTAAAACTCTTTGAGTAATCTTGATTTCAAAATATGTCATTTTTCGGCTCATAGGACCCCCAAAATGACATTTTTTGGGTCCCTGATGCCAAAAATCCCCATCAATTTGGGGTAAAGGGCTATTTTTTCTGTATAACTAACCATACTCCATCATTATATGCCTTTTAAAACAATATTTAACCATTATGTCTGTTTGGGGGTTTATCCTGACCTTAACATTGGTGTGGTTGTAATGGACAATATTTTGAGTTGACTTGAGAGTATTTCCATTACAACAATGGGCCCATAAAAAATTTGGGTTATCAGACCTGCAAGTAAGTACACACGGTACTTGACCAATGGTCTCGGAAAAGTTCTTTATCGGGGAGAACCTATCTTTAAAATTGAATTAATACCCAACTCATAGATTTCGAATTGAAATAAATTCTTACATGAGGGGAAATAGTTTTTGATTTTTTTTTTTTATATACTTTAAAATCTTACAATTCTCGAATGCTGATCTTTTCCATCTTAAATTCAATTTTGTTGATAGAGATCATCAGTCTTGCCATTTAAATCGATGGATTTTTGGAAACAGTTTTCTGGCAAATGTTGAGATAGGCATTTTTCCATGTACGGTAGTTACGTGCTTATGTTTTTATCGTTTGTTTTTCATTCCCTGAGAGCCCAGAATACACTCCGTTTTAGTATTTTGTCCATTTATCTTTTATTTCATATATTACAATTTACCATTTATAAGGCGTATACATGGAATGAAATTGACGTCACGCAGCTCTTTGTTTTTAGACAACCATTTTAATGACTAGTTTACACTAAATGTTATCAATTGGAATACCACACATAGTTTTGTGTCTTCTTTTTATCCGGCAGGCAGATTTTGTGAGTATGTACCTAAACATATGTAATCAATTAGCTCATACTCTTTGTAAGTAAATAGACAATATAATTTTAGCCAAATAAATTTTACTTCGACATTAGTAACCCTGTCAAACTGATATCATATCACAATGAAATAGATGAATAATTTTCAATAAAAATTCCAAATTAATGATTGGAAGTATTTTGAAGTTAAAGAGACAAAACTCTCTTTCTCTCTCTCTCTCTCTCTCTCTCTCTCTCTCTCTCTCTCTCTCTGTCTGTCTCTCTCGTAAATGGCGGTATGGATGGGCCATACACATAGAAAACCTGCCCGCAACATCACAAGGCAGACTCTGACATTGACGTAAAACAGGGATGTCAAAAATAACAATAACAAAGACCTGATTGACGTCAACTTCGAACTATCTATAAATATCCATATCGTTATTATTATTGTTAATTTCATCACCGAATAAAACAATGTGGACGATTTTGGGTTTTGTCTTTGTCAACAAATCACGATAAATGACGGCTATGTGGTCTTGTGGTATGACATTCGCTTTTGGATCCGAAGGACCTGGGTTCGAGCCTCGCGCTCGGCGCATAGTTGAGTCCTTGAGAAAGGCTCTGTAACTGACATTCTCTCATCGTACTCCGGTGCACTCAGCGTTATTTATGTCGGAAAAAAAATTAATGTCGCCTAACAGGCGTCATCATGTCTCGTTCTACATATTGCGTGTTGCTGTTGGTCAGGGACCCCTTGTAAAGCGCTTTGAGCACGTTTAGTGGATATTGCGCTAAATAAAAGCACAAGATGAAACACTATAGACGATTGAGAGATGGAAGAATGACGCTCATGGGAAAGAAATGAATCATTGTGGAGCGTATTATTTATACAGACCTGCCAAATACACCACGAACAATTCGTAGAATTACGAAATTTTGGCTCCAATTTCAGAACTTAATGAGCTTCTCAAAGTCATTAAAGCTTATTGAAAATGAAAGTTGATGCCACACTACAGAATATTAGGGGTTAAATGCTATTTATTCCTTGTCAAAGTAAATTGTTAATCTATAAAGTTAGCTATACCGACTACAATTTTTATATCCTAAAATATACTCAACTGAGAGGGTCAAGAATAGCCCAACGCCAAGCCAGCGTGTCGTAAAAGGCGACTAATGGTGTGTGATTCCCCCATCTTTGAGTCACCTGGTCCTCCAGGTTGGGGTTGGCAAAGGGTTAACACCCCTTTCCGTTAAACTCAAACCGTTACAGAAACACAGACAGACAAACTAAATCCTTTTTTTAGCTTGGGCGACCGAAGAGTTTCTGGAATTAAAGAAGCTGATATACAGAGAAGTGGTAAGACCTGGAATGAGATAAAAAAAAAGTTGGCTCAGGATAGAGAAGGATGGAAACTGTTTGTCTGTGGCCTATACCCTGACCCAGGGTGAAAAAGGCAATGATGATGATGATGAAAATATACGAATTTTAAACTTTTTTAGGCAGGTCTGGTTTATGATTTCTCTTTAGGAATGTGCCGTACCAATGTTTATCTTTATATCTATTTATCCTTTCAAGGTCCAAATTATTATCCTTAGTAGGCAGTGCCATACACGTATTGTGACTAACAAGCCCCAGGTGTTGAAATTACTATCCTGTATACATCCATATCTGTCCTATTATCTTGTTTATGCTTTGTCATTTGATTTATCAACACGCAAGTGATACTGTGATATTATAATGGTGCTTTGTCGACTTTTACCCGTGGACA
>NC_088363.1:92038146-92040646 GCF_034508935.2 Berghia stephanieae
AAAGCTAATGTTTTTAGTTTTTACAATTTAATGATATTTGAATAAAACTATCTATGTCCATCATGAATAAAACTATCTATATCCATACTCATTTTTAACGTGCGGCGATTTGGTCTAGTCGTATGACACTTGCTTTCGGATCGGAAGGTCCTGGGTTCGAGCCTCGCGCTCGGCGCATAGTTGTGTCCTTGGAAAACGCTCTTTACTCACATTCTCTCACCGTACTCAGATGTAAAATGAGTACATGACCGTTAACAGCGTTGTTTCTGTCCGAAAAAAAATTGTAAAATCGCCTAACAGGCGCCATGTCTCGTTCTACATGTCACGTGTTGCTGTTGGTCAGGGACTCCTTGTAAAGCTCTTTGAGCACGTTTAGTGGATATTGCGCTATATAAAACTCAAGTTTTTTTAAATACATTTTTTCCAATTTTGAAAATTAGCAAAAATCTCTAGGATTGAGTGAGTTAAACATGTAAGATTTATCGAAGTTTCATACTTATGAATATTACTCAATTTTTAGCACCTAATTCACCCCGACATAATACCGTTTTGATGAAGTGGGTAACAAATATATTGAAAACCTATGGGAAGATTCAACTTTTGTAAATTGTGACCCAAGGCATCAAAACGGTTTTATGTCGGGGTGAGTTAGGTGCTAAAAGTTGAGTTAATATCCATAACCATAGAAATTGGATTTGATTTTATAATATGCTTTAATGTGGACCGTAGGTGTAGTTTATTAAAATGGCAAAAAAAAAAAAAAAAATTAAAAAAAACAATTTCCGATCATATGTAAATTTTACATAGAAATAACTGAATCTGAATCGTCCTTTAATGCCCGTCTTCACTCTGTATTTGTACAAAATAACAACATAATGTAAAAAGTATAACAGACCACGGCAAATATCATACAAACAATAATAAAACCAAACCAAACAAACAACCAAACGAATTATCAACAAACAAGAAAACAAACTACCAAAAACACCCTCCTCCCTCCAAACAAACAGCAAAAAAAAAAAAGCAACACAACAATGCCCCCGGCCCTTTCCAAAAAAAAAAAAAAAAATAAAAAAAAAAATTTTAAAAAAAACAACAAACAAACCCCCCCCCCCCCCCAATAAAAAAAAATAAAAACAAAAAAAAAAAAAACAAAAAAAAAAAACAAAACCAACCAACCAAACAAACAAACAAAATGTTGACAACACACATGGTTACTCACTTTTTGTAACGATATTTTTTTTTTTTAATCCACTGAACAGAGAATACAATATATATATATTATTATAGATATGATTTAGCTCCTTTTCCAGAAAACTATTTTCTTATCACAATGAACACTCTATGACTTGATTTTCATGTGGAACACCAAACAGATGAATCTCATTCAATTGAAATAAATAAAATAAGAGGATCAAATGCATAATTGAACATTTTTACTTCTTGTCCAACGTCATAAAATTCCAATAAAATTCACTATTTTCTTGATAAATGCATCCGACGAATCCACACTTAGAAACACATCAACATCTATTTTCCAACTAAAGCTTCTATATCATTCTCCTCGAACAGAGCCGTTTTCATATCTGAAATATTCAATTCCCATATATATATATATATATATATATATATAATATATATATATATATATATATATATATATATATATATATATATATAAACAAAAATAAAATTCAATACAGAAGACAACTTATTACTCCCAAGGTATTCCGTTTATCTGCTCGTGATCGACGCACCGTCCGCATCGCTACGTTACTCCTCACCAAATGATGGTTTCAAACCGTCTCCAATTTCACTAAAAATACCGATAGTTGCTTTCACTGATAACATCGTAAATATTTATCCTCCCCTCCTCTCCAAAGGTATTAAAGCTAAAAAAAAAAAAGAAATGAAGAGTCAAAATAAACAATCCTGGTGTCGCTTGTTTTGCGAACTTGTATCCAGGTTGGAAATTATTAAGCAAAAGAACTTGTTACCAACTTCTTATGTAATTCCCTAGCATCGAATTATTATTGTAACGTATAAAAAACAGCTCAAAGTAGTTTAATGTATTACAAAATCCATTTGAAACGCAACATTAGCTCTCTTTTGTGCCATCAAGTATCTCCTGCAAGTCAATAAACAAACATAAAAGGAAAGATGCGATTCTGTTACACCGAACGCTATATATTATCGTCCGCCGTGCGTCGTCTAGTGCGGGGTGGGCACGGTTGGTGCATAACCCAGTTTATCTCTATTTATTGTTTCTGTGATGCCTTGAAACTAGATGCCAGAAGTTTACAGCGTTACCCGCCTAAATGGAATGCCTTATGGTGACAAGAATAACATTGCGTTTCACCAAACTGAACTGTTTAATACCACAACAAAATAAAATTAAAACACAAAAAATGAGCTTTTATATAACTCAAAATTCACTAAAAATGCTCAAAGCCCTTTACAAGGGGTCCCTAGCCAACAGCTACTCTTTTTATGAAGGACA
>NC_088363.1:92048146-92078146 GCF_034508935.2 Berghia stephanieae
AAAAAAAAGAAACTAATAGAAAACGGAAACAGATGAGCAAAAAAGATACGGTCTATTCCAATTGTATTGAATGTTTGGAAAGGACGTATGATTAGGATAGCATATGGTTCTAAAAATAGACCAAACAACAAACAATAATCTATATGAAGTGCAGCATGAGCCAAGATCCCGATTTATTTTTGTCTTTTGTCTTTAGAAAGTTAATGGAGATTGCGACACGACCTTTTATCGGCGTGGGTCTTGAAACAAAATACACCTGCCTTATCTGATGCATAGACCCTCGTCCGTGATGGATAGGCTTGTTTTGACTCACCATTCATTCTATTGTAAACAGAATAATACTCGTATTTCATTATTTGGTTATCTATCTCTATAAGATAAAAACTGCGCCTCACTGTTTATTTTAACTCACTCAATCCTAGAGATTTTTGCTACTGCTCAACATTGGAAAAAATGTATCAAAAAAGAGCATGTACTTAGATAGTTTTATTCACATGTAAAAACTAAAAACATTAGCTTTGATACTAGATACGCCTATAATTTGCCTCAGAAAAATGTAATAAATAGGCATGGGGTAGAAGTAACCCCTGGTATACTACGGATATAGTCGGCGTTAGGGTTGAGTGAGTTAATGTAATGCTTGTAGACGAGATGAAATGTTTATTATTTGCAGGCTTTATAACAAAAGAAACAAACAAAGACAGAAACAAATAAAGGAGGAAAAAATTAGATTGTTTCTTGACCGGACTTGTCAATGAAGGGATTTTTTGAAACTTTATCTGGATAGTATGCGCTTGGCTAAGTAGGGTCACAACATTGCCATCCGGAAGTATATTGCAACAACACACAAAACGATGTGTAACCATGAACGTTGATAGTCTGGTTAATACCGTTTAGTGAGTATTACTCATAAACGTGGATGGCAAAAAGCAATAACAAAGACCTGAGTGACGTCAACTTCATTCTATCTATAGCCCATAAACAATAAAAACAATGTACATATATCAAAGCGTTTATTCTTATATATTATTTGATTACTTTCAAACGTTACGCGCTTTACCTACTGAGCTATCGGGACCCCCAGCTATGGTTTGATACATTTTAAATGAATAATCTTCTCGTCGGCAATGCCCGTCCTCCTTTTGGAACATTTGCAAAGACTAGCCAGGCCGGAAAAGGGATGAACTGTCTTTGTTGTTTTGTCCCAAGATCTCTCGCTACATAGTACTTGGCAGGCATGTCACTATCAGAAATCCAAAGAACGATGAACTCCGACAGTATCTTATATAAGAAACGAAATTGACGCCACTCAGCATGTTTTTAAAAATTGTTTTAGATAATCAGCATCATCCATCGTGGCTTGTACTCTTGAGCACGTTGCCGGTCAACTGTCTCCACGAATCACGATCCTCTGCGGTGCGCATGAAATCTCTGATAGTATAGCCATTTTAATGATTAGTTATCACTAATTTATACCAATCAGACCATAAAAGTTCAAGTTTACACTTAGTTTTGTGTATGAGTGCGTTAAATCTGGCTGGCGGATTTGTGAGTATTTTTCTTAAATGCATAGCATCAATGGTATTCTGGGGCATTATGTCACATTATGCCAGATAAGATTATAAATGTAATAACACCCTTGCAAAACATGAAAGTTTTATTATTGAACCAGAGACACCTTTGAGAAAGAAGGGAATTGCAAACTTAAGGGGCTTGCAAAAGAAAGCATAAATATTCCTCCAATCATAACATTATTTACTTTTGAGTTGATGTGTTTCCGCTGTAAGTGCCAGAGCGTAGATTTCTTGTTGGTACTAAGGTGTCAATAGGCAATTACTAGAAAGATGTCAGTGATCCTTTCAAAATATGTTTTCCCTCTTGATTGTTTATAGAAGGAATGTCCCGTCCTACATGTTAAATGTTGCTGTTGACCAGAGACCCATTGTAAAGCGCTTTGAGCACATTTAGTGGATATTGCGCTATATAAAGCTCAATTTTTTTTATTTAACCAATAATAATAATGATGATAATAATAATAATAATAATAATAATAATAATAATAATAATAATAATAATAATAATAATAATAATAATAATAAAGTGTTCTTTTATAGCGCTAAATGCTGAAGCCTCAAAGCGCTTTACGTCAAACCATAAACACACTCGAACCGAGCCAAACAAACACACACACAATAGTCGCACACACTAACTATGCAAGTTTTACTAAATGAAATTGACATTCAACAAATAAAACGTATAGTTTAGATACTCATCAATAAGAAAATGCCTAGGAAGAAAATTTCTAGAAAAGATGAGTCTTTTTAGATTGTTCTTACAATTTTCTACGCTGCCCGAGAGCCTTACTGACAAAGGAAGCGAACCAACTGACTTTGAGAGCAAACGTACCCTTATCCTCTTGGTGATTCAGC
The DNA here is from genome assembly GCF_034508935.2 of Berghia stephanieae. Taxonomy (NCBI): domain Eukaryota; kingdom Metazoa; phylum Mollusca; class Gastropoda; order Nudibranchia; family Aeolidiidae; genus Berghia; species Berghia stephanieae. The sequence goes on from NC_088363.1 coordinate 92,050,576, forward strand.
TGCCCATAGGCCTACTCAGTAGATCCCCAACCATCACTCTTTGATGACATCTGTCCACTTCTAGGCCTTTAAAAAATTAAGCTTTTATATAGCGCAATATCCACTAAACGTGCTCAAAGCGCTTTACAAGGGGTCCCTGGCCAACAGCAACATTTAATATTTATGACGGGACATGACGCCTGTTGGGCGATATTGCAATTTTTTTTCGGACAGAGACAACGTTGTTGACGGCCACGTAGTCATTTTACACCTGATTACGATGTGAGAATGTGAATAATGAGCCTTCTTCAAGGACTGAACTATGCGACGAGCGAGACTCGAATCCAGGATCTTCAGTCCCGAAAGCGAGTGTCATACCACATAGGCCTTCATATCACGCTCCATGGCGCGGCTATTTGGTCTTGTGGTATGACACTCGCTTTCGGATCAGAAGGTCCTGGGTTCGAGCCTCGCTCCGCGCATAGTTGAGTCATTGGAAAAGGCGCTTTACTCACATTTTCTCATCGTAATTATGTATAAAATGAATACCTGGCCGTTAACAGCGTTGTCTCTGTCCGAGATCGTCCATTCAGAGAAACAGATGACCTTGAGTATGGGTAAAAAAAACCCAAAACGTTTGCACCAGAGGACTTGAGAGGATTATATAAAAAAGTATAGATATATCGAAATAAACGTCACTCCGGCCTTTGTTGTGGTTTTTTGCCATCCGCGTTTATAGGTAATTTTCACTAAACTGTATTAACCAGATTAATTAACGATCAAGGTTACACATATTTTTTTGTATTGGTCCGTTATACTTCCGGATGGCAATGTTGTGAGCTTCTTAGCCAAGCGCACACTATCTATAGGTAGTCATCTTCATTCTATCTATACTAAAGAGATAACCTAACTGTTCTAAAACAATGCTGACCTGATTCTAAACAGAAAAAAACCCCTCATCTTCTTGTCTGACGGCTGAGTTAAGTGGCAGTACCCTATTTAGTTTGTAAATGTAGGTCATGTAGTGAGAGTTTACTGACATAAATGATTATCTATCTAGTTAATAAAAGTACTGTTGGTATCAAATTTCCAAGTTTTATTTTGTTCCATGCTATTATTTTATAGCCCATGTAAACGAAATAAGGTTCAACGTTCGTGACGTCACTTCCCTCGTTATGACTCATAGTAACTGAGGAAATGGTTCTAAACTATTGGATCAATGAATGGCGGACGCCCTAATGAAATACTTTTCCGACGAGGATAAAAGTTTATCCAGAGGAGAAAAACATTATAAATCTGATGGCCAAGAAGAAATGTCATTAAAACATTGAACTTTCACCTGCTGTCGGTGTTTCGTTTATAGAAGGAATGGAATGGACGTCACTCAGCTCTTTGTTATTATTTTTAGACAGCCATTTAATTCTATAAATCACGCTATAAATATGTGGTCTAGTGGTATGGTACTTGATTTCGGATCGGAAGGTCCCAAGTTCGAGTCTCGCTCGGCGCATAGTTGAGTCCTTAGAAAAGACTCTTCTTTCACATTATCTCACCGTACTCATGTGTAAAATGAGTACCTGACCGTCAACAGCGCTGCAAAGAGAGAATGTGAGTAAAGAGCCTTTTCCAAGGACTCAACTATGCGCCGAGCGAGGCTCGAACCCAGGACCTTCCGATCCGAAAGCGAGTGTCATACGACTAGACCACATAGCCGCATGATTTATGTTACATGATAATGTATTTGTTATTATTTTTGATTGATGAGGCCCCTTTGCTTGATCGTTTGTCATATTTTAATTATCGACCAATATACTATTTATTAAAAGGACCAAAATAATATTTGAATGGCAGATCATTAATAACTGTTTCCGCGGAATTCTATTTTTGAATTCAACAAAGTTCAGGCACTCTGTAATCTGTATTTGAAGTCTACAAATAAGCAGGGAAGTAAATGGCATTTTCCGGTTAAGTATCGAAATTTATCGCTATTTAAATATGGCCTCTCTATTTTTTATCTATGAAGGTCCTCAAAAGGACTGCTTGCTTTTTTATTGTTAAAGACAAGGCCCTCAAATTGTATAAATTCTAACGGATGATATCTCGAGTCGTAATAAAAAAATATATAATCGGATTAACCCTCTCCTTACCACCCATAGGAAAATCGTCACATTCGTTACGATGTAACCAACAATTTTCTCATTCTGATTTCTCTTGTACATCACGAAATTTAAAGATATTATTTGATTACAGCTATAAATACTAAACACGGTGTTGTAGAGCTCACTTGTTACTTTTCGCTTGAGTAAGAAACGTCTATTTTTGTGCTGGGTGGGTGTGAATTTTTGGGGGGAATTCTAAAAATAGCTGGCAAGGAGAGAGTTAAAAACAAGTCCAGCATTCTTCGCGTTCTATTCATCATTTTTACTCTTTACGATGGTTCCAAAGTTTGTGTCCATTGATCCATTGTGATTATATTTTGGATTGACTAGAGATTGCCAGATTGTGTGTCTAAAGTTTCTATTATTATTGATTGCTTTTTCTTTAAAAGAATTACTGACGACGTCTTTTTTTGGGTTAATAATTAGAGTCAATGAATCCGATTAAACTTGTAAAATCGATTTTGTAATTTAGTTTAAAGATAACTTTTGTATTGAATATTGATAAAATAAAAATGAAGAAAGACTTTTGAATGATTAATAATGGAGTCTAACTTAACAGTGTTTATCTATTCACAACACGGTAAATACTTATTAGTAAATGGAATCGACATAATATTTTGGTCTAATAGACACAAGGTTTAAGGGGCGGTTTGGGTCTTTTCAAAAAAAAATTTAATTACCAATATGGGGCGGTTTTAATCATTCTGTATCGTCATTATAGGTTAAAAAACAACATTTATGGTGAAAATTTTTAATTATCTGTGTTTATACCCATTTTGCGACCTAATTTGGGGGTCTAACATCTAAAAATATAACAATCTTGTGGCAAACGTTCCACAAAAACTAATGAAGGAATGACCTCCATATTCTTCCCTCTTGTCAACATTGTACTATAGTGTGTCACCATAGAGAGATTTTACGGCTTAAGCTTATGGAATTTTTATTAGAACATTACAAAGTTGAGAATCAAACTATTATGACAAAATTGATGTAAAAAAATCAGAATTAGGATTATAATTCAAAATTCACATATCTTATCAAAAGAATCTCTCTATGGTGACACAATACATTATCTCTGTGATAACTGTGGAACTTTTCAGACAATTTCATTGAATAGATTCAGAGAAACGTTTGACACAGTATCCCATATCCTTAGAATGATGACATTTTGAGAAAATAGCAAAATAGCTTCCCGTTTTTCACACTTTTCTTACTATCTGTACCATTTTCGACTGTGTTTTTCGTGCCTTTATAGTCTACTTTAAGAATTTGGACTTCAATTATATTATTTCTAGGGTAATAAAATATCATTTTCCACCAAAATCTCAAAATCAGTTTTTCGAAGGAATTTCCTAATAATTAGACCCAAACTGCCGCTTAACTAATATGACAAAACACCATCCTTGTAACTTGAGTCCCACGTTTAAGAGTTTTTGGCAAGATGAGGCCAATTTTTAAACACATGTTTTTGTTGTTGGTTTGTTTGTTTTAGAGTAGATATAGCGAACTCTGACATTTGAATGTCTTCATAACTTGCCACCTTTCTGTATGAGGCGCTCCGAATCTTTCTTGTTCAAACAAGTCTAGTGACGTCAAGATGTTCTCCCGTCCTTGTTTTTATAAGACCAAAGGAATATCCGTAATATTTCCTTTCGATTGATTGATGGAACCAAATGCTGCCACACAATCATGCTCTATATGTAAATGGCAACCATCAATATAATCTCTCCCCCCCCCCTCTCTCTCTCTCTCCTCCTCCTCCTCCTCCTCCACCACAACCAATTCTACTCTCTCTTCAGTTTTATATTACTTAAGCTGTACCCCCCCCCCTCTCTCTCTCTCTCTCTCTCTCTCTCTCTCTCTCTCTCTCTCTCTCTCTCTCTCGCTTGTTTTCCCCTCCTCCACCTCCTCCTCCACCCACCACCACCAATTCTAATCTCTCTTCAGTCTTATATTACTTAAGCTGTACCTCTTCTCTCTCTCTCTCTCTCTCTCTCTCTCTCTCTCTCTCTCTCTTTCTCTCCTCCTCCTCCTCCTCCTCCACCTCCTCCTCCACCACCACCACCAATTCTAATCTCTCTTCAGTCTTATATTACTTAAGCTGTACCTCTTCTCTCTCTCTCTCTCCTCCTCCTCCTCCTCCTCCTCCTCCTCCTCCACCTCCTCCTCCTCCACCATCACCAATTCTAATCTCTCTTCAGTCTTATATTACTTAAGCTGTACCTCTTCTCTCTCTCTCTCTCTCTCTCTCTCTCTCTCTCTCTCTCTCTCTCTCTCTCGCTTGTTTTCCCCTCCTCCTCCTCCTCCTCCACCACCACCACCAATTCTAATCTCTCTTCAGTTTTATATTACTTAAGCTGTACCCCCCCCCCCCTCTCTCTCTCTCTCTCTCTCTCTCTCTCTCTCTCTCTCTCCACTTTCACTATCACTGCCAATTCTAATGTCTCTTCAGTTTTATATTACTTAAGCTCTACCCGATATATATATATATATATATATATATATATATATATATATATATATATATATATATATATATATATATATATATATATATATATATATATATATATCTCATCTTCATCCAGGCCCAGTTCTTTTATATCATCCTTTACCTTATCCCACCATCTAGCTTGTGTACATGTGGATGCCCAGAGCAGACGATGGAGCACATCCTTAGAGAATGCCAGGATGGGCCGAGCTGCAGTGGCCATGACCTGAGAGTCTGCTCCACAGATGCTGTGGAGTGGGTTGGTGTTGGAGCGACAAGCTATGATGATGATCCCACCATCTAGTCTTTGGGCGTCCCTTTATCCCACTAAACACAAAATACTCAAAACCCATCTTCAGCCAACAACAACAACAAAAACTAATAAAAACATAATACATTACTAAAAAACCAGCTCGACGACTAAATAATATTTCGTACGTCCTCTAATTGTTTGTTGTTGTTGGCTGAAGAAGGGTTTTTAGCCCGAAACGTTCCGTGTTTGATATTTTGTGCATTTTTGAAACTGTTATTTTCATTCTTGTTTATTATTAATGTTATAAACTGACAATTTGCACCACCCGGTTCCCACGTTTTTAGAGTTGTGTGTCTAACGTCTCTGTATATCACGAGATATAAACGAATCTCAACGAAGAGAAGGCATAGACAGGATCAGGTAGTACGATTATAATATAAAGCAAAATATAAGCTTTTGAGTAAAAAGTCAAAGACATACGCGGTCTATAACGAGGTGTTAACTGCACTTCTTATCTCATAAAAATACCGTATCTGCAACTGTAATCTCGAAGGATATTTGTATAATACGATCATTATACCCGTCATCACCCTACACGATTCGGCAATAGCTTTAACCCTCTCTCCACACCAACTATAGGGAAATTTCCATTCTACGCACCAACACAAAATACATTTTTCTATTCAGAATTTATTGTACATATCAAATTTTGAAATGATGCTGTGATACACATGTGTTGCAAAGAATTACTATACAAAATGAAACTCCAGATGATATAAAAATCTTGTTTGGTAGTTGGTAAGATTTGTGACGATTTCCTAAAGGCTGGTAAGGAGAGAGTTAAGCGTGGGTGCGCATAATATTAGAAGGCCTGATAACCGAACGCAAATATGTGGTATTTTAAAGATTAGTGAAGAAGTCAAGATTTTGCGTTGGTTGAAGACAACGTGTACTCATTTGCAGGTCTGATAACCGAATTTGTTTTGGGCTCATTGTTGTAAAGGAAATAATATACTCTCAAACCAACACAAAATATTGTCCAGTACAACAATGCTAAATCAATCCCATAAATGTGTTCGGTTATCAGACCTGCAAATATGTGCACATCGGTTTAAGAGTATCAAAGAGTGCCAGAAAAAGTACACACATGTCATACTATTTCACACTATCTCAAATCTTTATCTGACACCAGTGCCTTCTCCCTATTTGTGCGGCTATGTGGTCTGGTGGTATGACACTCGCTTTCGGCGCATAGTTGAGTTCTTGGAAAAGACTCTTTCCTCACATTCTCTCACCGTACTCAGGTGTAAAATGAGTACCTGGCCGTTAACAGCGTTGTGTGTTTCCGAGATAAAAATTTGTAATATCGCCTAACAGGCGGCATGTCTCGTTTTACATGTTAAGTGTTGCTGTTGGCTAGGGACCAATTGTAAAGCGCCTTGAGCATGTTTAGTGGATATTGCGCTATATAAAAGCTCAAGTTTTAAAATATTTATTTGTAACTTTTAAGAGTATTCCTATTACAACAATGAGCCCATACCAATGTGGGTAACCAGACCTGGAAACAATTCACGTTGCTTTAAGCCGTTCGTACTTATTTTTAAACTGTGAGATGTAAAAAAAAATATCAACAATTATGCAATGGGAATTTGATATTTTTTATATGTGACTCATCGCCTCTAAACGGTATTATATCATGTTGATTTGAACAGCTGAAAATTGAATTTATAGCCAAAAGGTACCTCGCGAGGTCCCAGGTTTGAGAGTTTTGCCAAGGATTTGTGGTAAGACAATCGCTTTCGGATCGGAAGGTCCTGGGTTCAAGCCTCGCTCCGCGCATAGTTGAGTCCTTGGAAAAGGCTCTTTAATCACATTCTCTCATCGTACTCAGGTGTAAAATAAGTACCTGGCCGTTAACACTGTTGTCTCTGTCCGAAATATTGTAATATCGCCAAACAGGTGTCATGTTACGTCCTACATGTTACGTGTTGCTGTTGGTCAGGGACCCCTTGTAAAGCGCTTTGAGCATGTTTCTTGGATATTGCGCTCTATAAAAGCTCAAGTTTTTAATAAAAAATCGATCGATATTTGAAGGACAAGTTTTCTGGACAAATTTTGAAATACGTGTTTTTCCATAGTACGGCAGCGTGGTTCAGCGTTACGGTCTTTGCTTCGTACCCGAAAGGAACCGAGTTCGATCACCTGCTCCGCTGTGTGGCCTTGAGCAAGTCACCCCGCCCTAGCTCAATTTGCGGTGCTGCATTGCGGCTGACGCCTGGGTTATTCCAGTCTTCCCTTGGAATAGACCCTAGAGACAAATTTCGCCTATGGGATGAAAAAAAAGGGAATTTTATTATTGTATTATTTTTTATTTAACAGCCTACGGGTGGAGATATCTGATACATCGATAGCTTGTCGTATAATCTAGATTACTTGAATAACCATGCTGGGAGGGCATAGAAAACAAACGCTTGTAATGCCTTGTTATGACATACAATCAACTTAGAAATGGAACAGGGATGTCAAAACAACAGACTTTATTTTCAACTTGATAATATTATGATGCATGCATTTTGATTAATTTCTTTCATTATATTAAACAATAGATATGTATTTATTGCGTTAAAGAAATTTTCTTCCCAGGGCATTTTGACAGAAAGATAAACAAGTCTTGATTTATATATGTACTGGTATCTAGAGGCAGTCTGTTTATTTCTTACAAGCTATAATTTTTATTTATGTTTGAAGACTGCCATTTCTTTCCATAATATACATTTGTAAAGGATAGCTTTAAAAATCTCGACTGCACCTAGGATTTCAAGTGCTTTGAAATATTTTCCATTGCTTGGTTTCCAAGGTCAAAGTATTCGTAGCCCACTGGGTCAATCTGGTAATATGCTGGCATGATCCAGATTCGGAAAAGGTAATCTAATGTTTTGTGCGGCTATGTGGTCTTGTGGTGCACCACTCGCTTTCGAATCGGAAGGTCCTGGGTTCGAGCCTCGCTCGACTATAGTTGAGTCCTTGGAGAAGGCTCTTTACTCACATTATCTCACCGTACTCAGGTGTAAAATGAGTACCTGGCCGTTAACAGCGGTGTCTTTGTCCGAAATAAAAAATTGTAATATCGCCTAACAGCCGTCATTTTCCGTCCTAAATGTTAAATGTTGCTGTTGGCCAGGGACCCCTTGTAAAGTTCTTTGAGCACATATAGTGGATATTGCTCTATATAAAAGCTCAGGTTTTTTAATGTTCAGAACTATACATTTTTCCACAGTCAGGTCAAAATAAACATCGAGGCAACAACAAACATTTACAAGAGCAGTAAAGAGTTAGGGCTGACCCACACCGGAGCCTGACTCCGACGACTCTCTGACACACACACACACACACACACACACACACACACACACGTACGTACGTTCGTACATACATACACACATACGTACATAATACACACATATTCTTTCAATGAAATTATTTAATATGTAAATTATGCTTGTGTTATGTAAATTATATTATTAATATTTAAATTATGAAATGTATATGAAGAAATAGCATTAGCAGAAAACAGAAACACTTATACGCATTCCCCCCCCCCCCCCCCCCCCAACCCCAAAAAAAACAAAAACAAACAAACAAAACAAAACAAACACACGCACACATACACCCGCACACATACACATATACACACACACACACACACACAAACACACAGAAGCGGAAAATTCAATCAGTCCTCCAGTTTAGAACCTATTCCCTTATTCGAATTAATTGAATCGTTTAAATTGATCAAGGGAAATAACTAATTAAATGGACAGACTCCAAATGAAGATTGAATTAGCGCTGTTGTCTCCCTTGGATATATCTTGAATTGCTTGATAATAATATTGATTCATTTTAAGCAGGATCGGACAAACCCACCATTAATTTTGTTTTTATTTACGTCTGTTAAATTGTACAAAATTGAAATATCAATGATTTTGAACAAAAAAGATATATTCAAATAATGCATGGCTAAATACGTTTGTCACTAGCACATTACGCTATTCAATGATGGCAAAAATAACACATTTCATCGATCGTGCAATGACAGCCGTTTAATTCCACCCAATTACATAACAAAGATTTGAATTCCAAATTGCAAATGGAAATATATGGGGTGTTTTGTTTGACCACAAAAGAGATCAAGCATTTTGGATGTCTAAAAATTCATTTGCATTAACCTGATAGTATATAATATAAGATTTTGGTGCAACTTTGTCGTGGTTGCCACAGATACAAGTCTTAACAGACCAGGGTCATATAATTCGAACGATATTTGAAGAGCTCTCAGGCTAAGTTACCTTTTGATAACGGTCAAAAACCGAATACTATATCATTAAAAGATTAAACACGGGGCTCTCAAGATCCATTTCAACAAATCCTTATAACTGTAAGCCTGGCGTGGATTATACAATTCCTACTATGAAATACATTTCTTCTTTCTTTCATTCTTTTTTTTTTCAGTCTTTTGTCCTTTTCTTTCTTTCTTTCTTCTCCTTCGTATTCTTACACTTCTTCTTCTTCTTCTCTTTTTAGTCCAAATCACCTCTGGCAAATTGTCGCAGAATTGACAAACAAGCTAATTCTACGTTATAGATATGAATATGAAATTCTGTTGTTGTCAAGTCTTGAATGGAATTTATGCTTAATTCTTTGTGTACTCGCGGACCATGTGAACTTGTGAATATTTTTTTATGGATGAATAAAGTATATATTATTATTATTATTATATTATTATTTCACACCAAAGTTATTTGAACAGCTTCCTCGTACATAATTGCTGGTCTTCAAAAGGGGCAGGCCCTTGAACTCCAAGAGTCTTCCAAGTGCTAGTTGAATGCACACTTTTTTCTCAACTCCCGTGCGTTTTGAATCAACAAAACAAATATTATCGTAAATTGTAGTCCTGCAAAGCATAAGGACCGTGGAGCTGGAGTTTATTCCGACGTCTATAAAAGCGTGGGACGGACAATATTAATTGTTTGATACCCTCTGTATAGGACGCAAGTTTGTCGTAAATTGCTTTCCGCCAGATTTAACAGGCCCAGCTACTGTTGGGTGGACAGGAGGGTTTTAAAAAAATAATCTCAACTTCAGTAGGGATCGGATCTCAGCCCCTTTGCACGTGAAGCGAGTGCTCTACCAACTTAGCTATCGGGAGCCCCTTCATCGTAAATAATTGACATCGTTATTTAACGTTATCGGGCCGCGTCATCTGTGGATGACCCATAATATTATGCCTTTTCGTGTCAAAACCTATAGAGCAGTATAATTAGGTGCCCCAAACGTAAACAAAGGTCTAGAAGCACATGACAAACCACATGTTCCTGTCTTGACAGCTCAAGTTCCAATGTAAATTATAGAAAAAAATAACCTTTAAAATTTGGCTGTTATGTGGCAAAAGAAACACATATTCATAAATACTCGATCATGCATCAAATAATGTCTAGATATGGATATTTTATGGAACAAAAGGTAAAATTTATCAAAAGTTACAGTCGATCTATTTTTAGACCAGAGCAAATTATTGCGCTGGTGTGAACAAAACGAGAATTATTCGGAGCCTGATTTTCAGAATAATTTAGTCTTATATTATTATTTCTGCAACTGTTAGATTTTATGTAAACATATTTTCAATACTGAAAGTGTATTGCCTACAACTCAAACACAAAATTGGGAGACCTATATTGTGCGTAAATTTTTCCGGTCCCTAACGAAAATCACTAGCAACTTGTTATTGTTTACGTTTTGGGCACCTAATTATACTGCTCTATAGGGAATGAGATTAGCGGAAGAGTAGCGTCCCTTGATTGGACGTCACCCATAGTCCGTGACGTCACCGGCGGAAAAGTTATTAGAGAAAGAACGTATGAGCTCGCGTTTTGCATACAACCACATTACGGATTACGATCTTCAAGTTCATACATAACACTATCAAGAACACTTGGCATTCACGACGTGTTGTTATTCTAGCTTTTCTTTTTCTGACCAATGAAATCGGATTTGAAACTGAATTAGTCATTCAATAACCAGATCATGATGAACCATGAATGAGCTGAGCGCTGCATAAATATACATACCTTTAAATATTATGTATTTATATTTATATAATAGTTGGGGGGGCTGGGGTGGGGGAGGGGGGGGGTGGTTAATTTCATTACGACCTTACCTGACACATTTATTTGTTTGCCGTGATGGTCACTTTTCGTTGGTCATATATAGTAATTAAACTCACATGTCACACATACACATACATACATACACACACACACACACACACACACTCACACTCACTCACTCACGCCCGGGAGCATATACAATCTGTAATATTTGATTAAAGTACATCTAGGAAGCAGCCCGAGATTCAATTAATAAAAATAGAAATAAATGTCAGTGTAGATTCTCTCTCTCTTATATATATATATATATATATATATATATATATATATATATATATATATATATATATATATAATATGACCACAATATTCAGCTCCCCCCCCCCCCCCCCCTCCCCCAGTAAAACACAGACGCTTTATGGGTATAATAGTGGAGGCAGTTAGGACCAAAATTGTGCATATTGTGGTAAAAGCATGAAATTTGGTGACAACGAAGGGAGTGGCCATACAAACAATTATGGATATAGAACCACCCTGACAAATGACCGGAATGACCACCAACTGACAACTCATTAAAACCCTCTAATTACTATATAAAATAGACACATCGACGACAATAAATACTTCAAAATTTAATTGAAGGCCAAATGCGTTTAAGGACTTGTCGTTCGCTTTAGATAAGAGACAAATTAACACATTCCTATTACGGTTCAGCTCTGAATTGACCACGAAATGACCAAAATGACCACTGATAAAAACAGAATGAGCGACAACCTTTTTGTAGTTAAAATACAAATTCTTATCATGGAATTCGAAGTATGTTCAGCACTGCAGTATAACGTAGATGCCACAATTGGGCAATTTATTCAAACTGACCATATTATTGACCAATAAATGACCATTCAATAACAATCATAAAATCATTATTGTATGTACACGATATTTCAAAGTATATACATTATTGGCAAATGAAAATAAGATTAATGTTGGAATTCCGGAAGCATTGCCTTTTAATATGAATCGTAGGGTTATTATAGCTTATTGACCAAATGACCAATTGCTGACCAGATGACCAATCTTCCTAAATCACATAAATATGATAGTCAAGTTGATAATCACAATGACATACGTAAGCTCGACAGCAGTTCAATAATAATAACTCACTTATGGAAATTCCCTATTTAATATGTATAATACCACTAAATGACCAATTGACCGCCCATTATTGACCATCTGACCACTAGATAAGTAGTTGTCATCATGAGCCATGCTATTTAGGGATAATGGAGCCGGAGTTTAATTCGGTTTCTATTTTGTGTTCCGGACAATAGTAATTGCTTACTACTTTTTTCATAAGACGTCAGCATATCCCAGATTATTAGTTGTGCTTGTTAAAATGTGTATTTGGGATATGCATTTGTCACAGGTTCTGTCCCTTGATTTATCCAATGCATTGGACTCTATTATGAGGACAACACTCCTGTACTTACTCACTAACTTAGGCCGCCCCTTGGGGCGCCCAACATGAGCCACAAGTCTTCGCCATACTGTCCTGTCCTCCAGAAGGGTACGCAGCTCCCGGATGTTGTCCATTCATGTGTCATCTAGCAGGCAGTCAATGTATGTTTTTTCTGCCTGCCTCTGTTTCTGGTTCTCTTAGGTGGTTCTCATAGCACAAGACTGCTTGCAATCTCCTCCTTGTGTCTCCAGCAGTGCCCCGCAAGTCTCAGTCTTCTCTTTTGTATCTTCGAAGTCACTGGGGGGAGGTCACTGTAGAGCTTTTCATTTGATATGTGCTCTTTTCAGCTTATTTTGAAGACCATCCGCAGCATACGGGTGTAGCAGCCGTCCAGTGGCTTCTCAGGGGCTTTTGTTAGAGTCCATGTCGCTGCTACATATAGAAGCACTGACTCTACCGTTGCCAGGAACCGTCTCTTCTTTATTTCCCTCTGTAGGTTTGAACTCCAGATTTTCCTGAGTTTGTGACAGGCACTCCAAAGCCAAAGCTCATGTAAACAAGATTGTTTAGGGCACGATGTTTTCTACAAGTGAACAAAATTCACAAAAGCACACGATTCATAACAGAACATGACACGACACTGAAATAACAGTCTCTTGTGGACAGCTCTTTGTATTTATTCTTTGTCCACTAATCAATGGGCTGAATTTGGTAGATAATACATTCACTCAATACAAAAAAGCCAACATGAACAAAATATAATAAAATCATATTTTCAAACAAAATCGATCAAGCAAGCTGACCTTCATCATCTCCGTCTATTGTTTAAAGGCAGAACACTTAACTCAAAGAAATTCAATATTGATTGGTCAAAATGGTTGAATGATATTTAGCAAAGTATTTTGAGTTAGTGTTCGACCATTCCCATCTAGGATGTGCTTTTCGATTTAAAAAAAACGGTTGGTCAACTTTTATCTCATGTGCTTGTTTAGGATCGGAAAAAGTGAGTGGAGCAGGCACTTATGTCAGGCACTTGTTTAGGATCGAGACTGTGAATTGCCTTCTTTAATCCATACGTTGTTGGGCTGTAACCATGTTGTAGTCTAACATGGGATATGATCAAAGACACATTGTCCACTAATCTGGCATTGAAAGCTGAGAATGTGAGGTTGTTGGATCCATATTGCATTTCTTTTTGCTTTTGTTTGATTCAAAGCTGGTGGAATCAGCAAGCAACAGGTTGGGCAAATTATGCTTCATCTTGTTACTGAGAACTCATACACGTCCAAAAATGCATGGGGCAACTATTGTACAATCAATGTGTTGTATGGAAAATGGGAAAATAGTATCTTACTGTCTCAAGATTCTCTTTGGTGGGATGCTGGAAGAAATACATACCTGAAAACTATCCTGTGATGTAGTGGAAGAAGGATTGTCACTGGCTGTTGTTTTTAAGTGAAATCAGACAAACAAGTTATTCATTTTCAATTTTAGAACAAACTTGAGTTGGCAATATCAGTTGACAAATCAATTACTCGGGAGGAAATGCAAATTACCAATTTATGTGAAGTGATGACTACACCTTTTGAATCGGTTAAAGCATACATCTTTACTCTACTACACAGTGGTAATGGTAATTTTAGCTTTGTGATATCACGTTTTGCTTTGTCTCCAATGACTTATCTGGCATTGCTCTTTCTAATTAATTTAACATGAGTTGACTGAGCGGTATATATTCATCAGGACTAACAATGACATCACCATCAATATAGCTACTCACAATAGTCATTTGAGCATAAGAGAGATGAGCATAGAGTCATAATTACATGGCTCCAAAACTGCCTTCAAAGGGTTATGTTTGGTGTTCAATCTTGTCTTATTTAGAGTACCCATTATATTTATAGCACCCCGTTCCCACACTGTTGAGTTAAATAATCTAGAAATATCCTCTTTAAAAATAAAGGAATATCCCCTCCTTTAGAAGATTCACAGGAATAAAAAATTGTTAATACAACCTGGTTGTATGACCTTTTTTACTCTCATTTATTCAATTAAACAGCTAGAAGCCATGTAAAATGTCCCAATCTCTGACAATTTATAAATCCCAGGTTGCTTTCCAGATATTCTTTTTCCTAGATATTTTCGAATTGACCCGATTCATGTCCCAGCTTCCGTCTTGAAGACTCTTCTCACAATGAGAAAAAAGGCAAGAAACCAATTGCCGTGGTATTGTGTATATGCCTCCGGCACTTACATCAATTTGGATTGTAGGACTGCATCCGCAATTCTTTCCGCAACCAGTTTTATTTCCGCATTAAGCTCCATTGTCTAAATCCCGTGCAGCTTTTGAGTTCAGCTACAGGAAAGGAACTGCACGTCAGATAAGCGCCTGCTGGGCTCAGTATATATTTTCTATCACTGCTGCTGGCGCTATTGCCGTGTATTCATCATGGAAGTTTAGTCCCAACATGACATATGTTTGTTTTGTGTTGTTTCCTTAAGCGTCACATTTACTCACTTTATCTTTCTCTCCATTATGCCACACTAAGGCATGGTGTGTGAGAGTAGAAGCAGTGCCAGAACCTTCACCCACGAAGAAAACTTAAAACCCTTATTCCCCGGCAAGGTACATCACAAAAATTCAGCTGTTGTTGCTTCAACTGTTTTGTAACCCTAAATAGCACGTCTTGATAGAGAGGACTATAGAGATAGTTTTGGTAGGGCACTCCAAATGTTCCTGGCTATCATTTTGGCATATGACGCATTTAGTTTGATCAATCATTTCATTGAAAATTTGTTTTGCCATTGTGACAATCTCTGCAATAATCTAGTACACCTTCCATGATTGGCGTTCTTTGCCTGTCATCGGACAAAAATTCATAACCATAGTTTAATAATGATTGTATCAGTATCAGTTGATTTTGGAGTAAATGCAGACCTCGATAAAGTATATTACTCTGTCAAAAAGTAGCTCGAAACAAATTAATACAACCGATTTGCACGGCATAATTCTTATCACTACACGTCTTAAACTTTAGTAGTTATAGGGCAGAGAAGTCGTGACGTCATACCTTTAGCCCTTCCAGTTCCAAACTCCTTGGAAATGTGTATGTAACCAGTCCTTCGGAGGACTAATAATGATAAGGTTACATATTGAATCATAAGGTGGCATATTTATTTTAGTAGCAGGATGTATAGGAAGATTATTATGGTTATGGGGTGTAAAAGAACGAGGATAGATGATCTTTAATAACGACCAGCATATATTAAAACTAGAAAATTAGATGCCATCACGATGAAACCATAATATCAATTACACAAGCTACTATCCAGTTCTCCGAAAGACTGGATTTACACTTGTAATGAGTTGGAACCAGATTTTTGACATCATATGTTTGTTACTTATTAGTGTACCTTCATTATCGGTTTCAAAAAGGTGACTAACGATCACTGTCACCGCTTTCTACACATTTGCCGCCTACACGAGCAATCACACAAATTGCGACCGCATACCGATGATTGCCAGATGGCCAATTTGACAGAATAAATGCTAGGCTTACACGTGAAAAGTCGTATTTTGCTGTATGTTGGAGTACTAAAGTAGAAATTACGTAAAGTAAAATTCAGAATGAATGACAGTTGATGAATTTATTTTCATCTGTGTCATGCAATGTAGGAGGAATGCAATATAAATATCAGTGGAAACCTACAATATGATGTCATGGTATAAGGTAAAGAATGTTTATAAACTTGAATGTTCACGGTATCTTTTTATTTCACATTAGCAATATAATCGATCGGAGATAAAGTGGCACAAAAAGTGATTTCGTGCAAGTCGTCATATTTGGCAGTCTCTAAATATAAATTTGGCCGTCCTTACTTGTTAATATCTGTGAGAACTGCGGAAAACTCGGTCGGATCGTAGTGGTCAGATGAGCCTGTCACAACAGCAAAAGAATATCATTCGAACGGGAGATGTTTTCACCTGATTCTACCTTATCAAGTTCATTTTTCATGAAAATGGAATAATTCCTCAAGCTAAACAAAAACAATAGATCGAGAAGAGGTGTGTGACAAAAAATGAAGTCGTTTGTCCGATTCGCAAAGCTCAGCTAACAGAAATGTAAACAATACGGCGTTCTCAATACTTTAGTTGCCCATTTTATTTTATACCACAATTTTTCCGTTTTTCAGCGAGCTCTTGTGTTTAACCAGAAACTCTCTCAGAGTGGTTCTATATCAACAATCATTCTTTGTTATAAGAAGTTTCATTATGCAAAGTTTCATGCTTTTACCAGCATTTGCACAATTCCTATGATATTTGGTCCTAACGGTCCCCACTATAATATTCAACCTGAGAAATTTTAATTAAAATACGTCAGGGAAACAGCACAAAATTTAATACAAAATAAAGACAACTCTCTCTCTCTCTCTCTCTCTCTCTCTCTCTCTCTCTCTCTCTCTCTCTCTCTCTCTCTTTCTTTCTTTCTTTCTTTCTTTCTTTATGTCTGGCTGTCTCTCCTCGACCCCCCCCCCCGCCCCCTCTCTCTATTTCGTTATGTTTGCCTCCTTTCTCATTCGGTTTTTCACAAAATGTAGGATACAGTTTCAATGTGCGGTCAATGTATAGAGTAATGTCTGACCACAGTCCTTTACGTTTTCTTTCATAAGTTTCAAATACATGTCTAATCATCATCATATCTTGTCGCGCCAGTGAGTCAGCCAGTCCCGGGCAGTCTGGTTGCATTCCCTCAGGTCAGCATTGGTGCAGTGAGGTCCCAGCGAGCATTCGGACAGGATGTGGTCCATGGTCTGTCTGGGGTGACCGCATGGGCATTCAGTGCCCGGTGAGATTTTCCATTTAAAGAGATTGGTGACGGTGTTTCCCACCTTTGCTCTAGCTCTGTTCAACGCCACCCAGTCTTTTCTCTTGATGTCTGTGCCTGCTGGGAGCTTTTCTGTTGGGGGCTGGAGGGCATCGTTTGCTGTCTTGTCCCATTCTACCCATTTGTCCAGGCGGAAGAATGCTGAGTGGTCTGGGTGAAGGCTCTCTATTGTGAGGAAGCTTTTCCTTGATTTGAGCCTGCTTTTGGGGCAATTGTGGTCATAAAGGGGTGTCTCTGGTCCATTTCCTGTTTGTATTTTTGTATTTGGGCATGAGTTTCCCTCCGGATGTGTGGTGGGGCTAGTCCCGCTGCACGGTAGACCAGTGGTAATGGTGTTGCTCTCAGCTGGCCCGTTACGATCCGGCAGGCGTTGTTGAGCTCGGGGTCTAGCTTGGAGGCATGGCATGATCGGGCCCATACAGCTGAGCAGTACCCCGCAGTTGAGAAGCTGAGGGCCAATGCTGTGGTCCTTAGAGTTTTAGGGTCAGTTCCCCAGTTCATGTTTGCCAGCTTTCCAAGGAGGGCATTACGCGTGGACACTTTTGCCTTGGTCTTCCTCACGTGTTCTCTGAAGGACAGAGTCCGATCAAGCGTCACTCCGAGGTACACTGGGTGGTAGTTGTACTCTAATGTCTGGCCATTCCACTTGATGTTAAGTTTTTTGTGGGCTTGGTGGTTGTTGAGGTGAAATGCGCACACTTGTGTTTTCCCTGGGTTGGCGTTCAGCGAGTTTTTAGTGTTGTACTTTGTAAGGTGTCTAGGGCATTTGTCAGTCTGCTCTCGATTGGTTGGAAGGACACATCCTGTGTTGCGAGGCATAGGTCATCAGCTTATATGAATCGGCGGATTTTTGGGAACTCAGGCTGATCATTTGTATATATGTTGAAAAGTGTTGGAGCCAGCACTGATCCTTGGGGAAGACCATTCTTCTGGGTGCGCCACCTGCTCTTCCGGCCATCCATTTCAACAAAGAAGTGCCTGTTTTCGAGAAGTGACTGGATGATATTTACAATTTTCTTATTCTTTATCATTTTAGCCACTTTGAGGAGTAGGATCTTGTGATTCACTGTGTCATAGGCTCCAGTGAGGTCGACGAAGACTGTGCCAGTGACCTGTTTTGTCTCAAACCCATCTTCTATGAATTGTGTAAGGTTAAGAAGTTGACCACATGTTGACCGTCCTGGTCGGAATCCAGCCTGGTCTGGAGACAGTTGTTCGTCTAGACTGGGTGACATGCGGGACATAACCATTCGCTCAAATAGCTTGTATGTGATGCACAGGAGGGAGATCGGGCGATAGCTTTTCTTGGATTTTGGATCTTTCCCCGGTTTCAGTAGGGCGACTACTCTTGCTTTCCTCCATGCACTTGGCAGCCTGTTTGTCCTTGCGCATTCATTGAAGAGGTCCAATAGCCAGGATAGGGTTCTCGGGCCAAAGTGTTGAATCATCTCAGTTGTGATTCCATCCAGTCCAGATGCTTTTCCTGCCTTCAGATGGGACAAGGCCTCTAGTAGCTCCTCCAGGGTAAAAGAGTCAAGATGATCTTCACTATCCTTGAGGGCTTTGTCCATTTCACGTTTCAGGGCTTTTATTTGGCCTCGTGCTTTCTTGGCTGGTTTCCCATTCAGTAGAAGCTGATGTGCTACTTGGTCAGGTGTTACTGCAGCCACTCTTGTCTGGGTATTTTTGTCATTATTCAGTTTTGAAATTGTAGTCCAGGCCTTTTTGCTGTTTAGGGTCATATTGGTGGAGGTTATTAATTCCTTCCATCTTTCTGATCTTTCATCGGCTATCATTGATGTGAGTTCTTCACCCAGTTCTAGGGTTTCTTCACTGAAAGGATCCACCTTGTATGATTCAATGTATCTTTCATATAGTTGCTTGCTTTCATCTTGGAGACATGGAATATAACTTTTTCGGCATCCTCTGGGGATGTTTTTCTTTGCAACTTTCCATATGAGTCTTCTAAAGTCGTCGTATCTCTGTCTAATAAAGGCCAGTCTTTATTGAGTCGGGAGTTGGACCTTTGGGGATCTTGTATACGGAAACGTGCTCAGATTTGAGGTCTTGAAATAGTTATACGAATGTGGTTCTTTTCATCGCTAACATCTGTATTGGAAAGCTTATCTAGACAAGGATTATAAATGTATCCCTTCTTCGACCTCCTCCTCCTCCCCCTCCTCCTCCTCCTCCTCCTCCTCCTCCTCCTCCTCCTCCTACTACTACTACTACTACTACTACTACTACTACTACTACTACTACTACTACTACTACTACTACTACTACTTGTACTTGTACTTGTTCTCATCCTTCCAGGTCTTCATTCTCTTTCTTCTCCTCATCCTCCTACTCCTCCTCCTCTCTTTTTCCTCTCACTATATTCCACCTTTGCGGTGCCATATCAGTGTTTTTGATCGATCGTTCCAATCGCCAGTAAATTGAGGACACTCCACGTCCACTGCCTATCTTTAGATCAAATGGCGATCCTGACAATGATAATGATTTGGGTGATCGAACTCGGTGACTTTTGGGTACGAAGCAAAGACCGTACCACTGAGCCACGCTGTCCCATAACTTCATCCTCAGGCGTATTAACTGACAGTTAAGTGAATCTCGTGTTTTGCAAATGACAGAAGTATGCGCCTGTCCGTTCACTGTGCAATGATTGTGACTCATACATTCTTATTTTGTGATGATGTTTTTTTTAAAGTTCTCGTTCTCATCCGTTTATCCTTCTTTGCAGTATTAAAAAAAATCGAAATCTACATTGTACCAAGCTGTGAAAATAAAATTCCTGAATTCTTCAAACAATAATATGGTGGAATTGTTTATTGATGGAGAGGGGGGGGGGGCTTATATTTCGAATACAACTCTTCACGCTCCTATTGAATTGCACTTTGCTTTTCTGTTCCCACTCAAGTGTAGCATGATAAGTGAAACATAATATCTATCATCAATTGGTACCAGACGTTCCACCTTCATGTGAGTTTTTACAGGTGTACACGATTTATAAGACAGCTGTTATAGTTAGTTTTATTATACTAGATTCTACCTACGAGAGAAAACGTAACGGAATACCTTTCGGGACACTGGGACATATTTTATATTATATATATATATATATATATATATTATATAATATATATAAATTTTTGGTTCTACTGAATCCTGTTTATATCATCCTTAAAATAGCAGGGTGGAGGGGGGGGGGTCATCATGATAAATCGATATTTCTAGGCAAATCGTTTTGACTTAAATATTTAAAAAATTGTTTTGCGAGTGTACTATTTTACATCAATCACCAAAGCTATTAGATCATGACGTTATTTTTTTAAAAAGTTGACTGGATTAAACAGGTATTCCGTTTATCTAAAAAAAAAAAAACGTTCACATTTTATAATCATCAAGGTTAATAGGAGTGCTTGCTCATTTCTAAGACACCAAAGAACAGGTGTGCGCCAGATATATTATTACCATCTACTTAACTAGTACACAAGGCACTACTAAAAATCATTTAACGCTTTATCATCATCCATCGTGGCTTGTGCTCTTGAGCACGTGCCGGTCAGCTGTCTCCACGAATCACGATCCTCTGCGGTGCGCATGAAATCTGTGTTGCTTTTAAAATCACATTTGGCCATTCTTATGTTATTTAAATAAGTCATTCTTTGTCTTCCTCTAGCTCCCTTTCCTTCGATCATCCCAGATGTTACCAACTTTTTTATTCCGTCTCTTCTCCACACATGTCCCAGACACCGTAACTGCCTCTTTCTGATGATATTAATCAATATTCTTCCCTTTCTCACCTTCTCCAACACTTCGTCGTTCGTATACCTGTCTGCCCATGATACCCTCAACATTCTTCTATACACCCACATCTCAAATGCCTCTAACCTCCTCGTACATTCTTTGTCAAGCGTCCACGTTTCACAACCGTATAAAAGGGTACTTATAACATATGTTTCTACTACTTTCATTCTGGTCTTCAACTCTAGGTTGTTTGACACAACTGGTCGCATTTTATGGAACATGTTTTTTGCTATTGCTATTCTTTGTTTTATGTCCTCTATGTCACGTGCGTCATGGGTAATGATAGTGCCTAAATATTTAAATTTCTTTACTTGTTTGATGGTCTCTCATTTGCTTGACAAGTGGAAGATCGTGTTGTTGTCATTCTTTGAGACCACCATGCATTCGGTTTTCTTAACATTTAGTTTCAGGCCCATCTCTTCACTTTTGCACACCACTATATCTAAAATTTTCTGTACGTGTTCTGGAGCGTATGCCATCAGAGTACCCTCGTCTGCATATCTTATGCTATTCATGCCTTTCATACCTTCAATTTCTTTGAATATTATTTCACTATATATGTTAAAAAGGTCCGGTGATAAGACGCAACCTTGTCTTACTCCCTTCTCGATGTTAAAGAAGTCAGATGTTTCATTATCAAGTTTGACACACGCTGTTTGATTCTAGTATAAGTTTTTCACAAGTCAAAGGTCTTTACTGTCTACACCGATCTTTTCTCAGATTTTGAATAGCGTTTCGTGCTGTACTGAATCAAAAGCTTTGGAATAATCAATGAAGCATAGATAAAGTGATTTTTGTTTTTCCATTGATCGTTGCATTATTGTTTTCAATGTAAAGATTGAATTTACGGTAAACCCTTTTCTTTAACAAAACCAAACTGCTCGTCACTGGAGAGATCTTGCTCCTACATCATTCTTTTCATAAGTATTCTTAATATAATTTTTGTGGCCTGGCTCATTATGCTGATTGTTCTGTGTTGGTCACAGTCAATAGTTCCTTGTTTTTTTAAGTATGGTAATGAATACCGATTGTCTCAAAACATTAGGCAATTCACCCTTTTCGTATATGACATTAGAGGCTTTTGTCAGATAGAATGTCTATTCCCAAATCGTCGAGGGCGTCAATCAATTCTATTGAGAAACTATCTTGGCCTTATCGCTTTATCATCGCTTTAAATCGAGCTGAGGCGGGAATGAGTTTATAAGGTCTTGAGAAAAACGAGTTTTTATGGAAAGGTCTTTCTAACCCCAAGCCGCTCGGTTTGGTTTGCTGTCATGCACAAACGGAACTTCGACGTGTCGTTTTGTGACCTAGTAGGGGGAATTAGGTCCCAAAAACACTTGAATTGTGCAAATTAGGGTTGAAAGTATTCCTGTAATTTATGTTATAGAGCGATCAGTATTAGACTAGTTGATATAAAAGCTTTTTGAGATTGGAAAATTTTGAAATGGACGACAAAAAAATTCGTTCATTCCTATTGTGTACATTCAAAACAAGGCGACCCAAGGTTGTTTTACGTCATCCTTGGATTCCCATTGGTGACTATTTTTAGCGTCAAACCGGATGTTTTCCTTTCACTAAACTTTCGATTCATGAACTATCCAAATTATTTAATCGTTAATCTTATTCAGGTTTCCGAGTTTTGAGGAATTTCTATCATGCAGAATTCTATAATAATATATATTTGTTTATATGATTTAGCAAGTATAATCACCTACACTAATAGAGACGGACAGGCAAACAGACTCGCAGAATACAGCTTGATTAAATGTCGGCAACCGGTGTTGACACAGGCAGTGCTCCTTTCCCCCTCCCTCTAATTATTTTTTCTGCATTTAACTTGTTTTATAGACTATTTTGGTCAGATTTGATGGTAGTTCGGGATCAAGATAGCTCAGTTGGTAGAGCACTCGCTTCATATGCAACGGGACCGAGATCGATCTCGGGTTCAGTCGAATTTTTTCCCTGACCTCCCAGTCCACCCAGCAGTAATTGGGTAGCTGGGTCTGTTTTATCTGGCGGAAAGCATTTTGAGATATACTAGCGTCCTTTGAAAAGGGTATCAAGCAATTGCTATTGTCCGTTTCACGCTATCGAAACCGGGATAAAATCTGGATCTATGGACCAAATGGCTCTGAAGGACTTCTACATTTTGATGACAGTATGGGATCGGCATACCTATAAAATTGTATTAGAACGCTATGACTATCGTCACCATTATCATCATCATCATATCATCATCATTATCATTATCATCATCATCATCATCATCATCATCATCATCATCATCATTATCATCATGATAATCATCAATCGTTACGATGCAGTAGTAGTAATATAAAAAGCATGAGAAACCGTTGTTAAATTGTTAAATTAAAAATTGCATGATCAGCAGTTTATAACAATAGTGTGTAAGTGTGTTATAGTATTACACATGTGTAATAGGTGTGTCAATTGTAATATTGTTGTGTGTTGTACACACTTTGCAGTTATTTTTAATTGTATTATTGTGTGTTTTACACACTTTATAATTATTAATGTCGTTAATATACATGTGTAGGAGAAACCGTTATTAAATTGTAAAATATGTATTATCATTTTATTATAGTAGTGTGTAAGTTTGTTTTAGTATTAGATATATGTAAAACGTGTGTTAATTTTATTATTGTCGTGTGTTTTACACACTGTGTAGTTATTTTAAAAATTGTATTATTGTGTGTTTTTACACACTTTGTAATTATTTCTTAACATACATGCGCAGGAGAAACCGTTGTTAATTTGTTTAATATGTATTATGATTATTTTATTATAGTGTAATTGTGTTATAGTATAAGATATATCTAATCCTTGTGTTAATTGTATTATTGTTGTGTGTTTTACACACTTTGTAATTATTTCCGTCTTAGATGTGCGATAGCTATATTGATAAGATTTAAAAAAAAAGATAACAAAAAGTCCATGTTTTAATATCATTGTCCTAATGTAATGTCTGTGAATAGATACGAAGATGCAACGTCACATAAGTTAATAACACTCACTTTAAACAATGTTGATATATTTTAGAATAATAATAATCATAGGTTCAAAATTACTCATAATAGATCTCGCATCTTTATTCGGATTTGAACTTGAGACATTTTCGTGCGATAGAAAGACGCCTTACAATTTGATCAATAAAGAATCGTTGTGTGAATACGACACATGGTCGTGAGCAAAACACTTCGTTGTTTTGTTGCTATCCTTGTCTTATGACACACTCGATACTCGTAAAAACAGACGGCAGGGGAATAATCTTCGTTCACTCGTCACGTCTTATTGGTACATCTATATTCCGTTCGTGTTTTCACCCAATTGACAATGATGATTTGTTAATAACGGTCATCTCCAAGTGTAACCCCCCTCCTTCTTCATATTTTACAGTATAATTCAATAAATGGAATGCAGCTGCTCTAAATAATTAGTTCGAGTTATTTAGTCATTCACCACAAGACTTCGCGAAAACGTTATAGAAAAAAAAAATACTATACTATCAACTTAAGTAACTGTGACTGTAATTTTGATTATCTCGCCTCATTGGACACTACATTCATTTTATTTTGTGTCACCTCACCATTACCATCGCACCATTAATTTAAAACTTCTAGCATCAAAAAAAAATTCCATTATTTAACTAAAAAATATCTTGATATATACAAATGTTCATTAAAAAATAATTATCACGCGTGTCCAATTATGCGACCGTAAAGATAATTTACCCACCAAACGAAGAAGAGATAAATCAAAGATAGTGCAGGCTGTAACAAATACATTCGTTTCGTTTCAAGAAGTGAACTCAACACTGAAATTATGATGAACACTTTTATTCGATTCAGATTATTGTCAATAGAAAAAAAACAGATTAAAGTAGATACGGGGATTGTATTAAGTGTATGACGTCATCTCATTTATTTTACCAGACCTAGACAAGAACGAGACCTACTTTAATTGCATTAGATAAAATTCTCCGTCGTCTTATTTAAAAAATAAAGCAAATGGCATTTAAGACGGAAATTACAAACTACAAGACCCGCTTAAGAAAAATGACCCAAGAAAAAAACCAACACAACCATACATGATAATTCTTCCATCCCAGTACAGTAAATCACTGGGAAAACTACATAATTCTTTAAAATTGACTGTTTGAGACGACAAGGGTGACAGCAAACAGACACTTTGTTGCTAAATTCACCAAATAACCATGTGTCGATTTCATATGGTGATCCCTTTCGTTGATAAGTGGTAAGGCGTTTAACTATTAAACAAAACTTCTCATGATTAAATCTGTATAGAGATATTACACCTATTTTAAGTCAGTTTGAACCTATGATTATTAAAAAAATATATCAACATGGATTACCGCGAGTAATATTGTGCGTGACATCGTGTTATTTCGGACATTTTCGTATTTAAGATTCACAGACATCACCAAATCAGGACAATGCAACTACTAAAGTGTCTGTGATTACGGTTTATTAAGTCCAGATCATAATTTGTTAATTCGAAAAATAGTCGTTTGGTATCATCGATTCTAAAATCCATTTTCAAAGAGTGAAGGGGAATACGAAGAAAGGGGATTTGACTGACATGGTATCTACTTTAATCTGTTTTTCTATTGACAATAATCTGAATCGAATAAAAGTGTTCATCATAATTTCAGTGTTGAGTTCACTTCTTGAAACGAAACGAATGTATTTGTTACACCCTGCACTATCTTTGATTTATCTCTTCTTCGTTTGGTGGGTAAATTATCTTTACGGTCGCATAATTGGACACGCGTGATAATTATTTTTTAATGAACATTTGTATATATCAAGATATTTTTTAGTTAAATAATGGAATTTTTTTTTTGATGCTAGAAGTTTTAAATTCATGGTGCGATGGTAATGGTGAGGTGACACAAAATAAAATGAATGTAGTGTCCAATGAGGCGAGATAATCAAAATTACAGTCACAGTTACTTAAGTTGATAGTATAGTATTTTTTTTTCTATAACGTTTTCGCGAAGTCTTGTGGTGAATGACTAAATAACTCGAACTAATTATTTAGAGCAGCTGCATTCCCTTTATTGAATTATACTGTAAAATATGAAGAAGGAGGGGGTTACACTTGGAGATGACCGTTGTTAACAAATCATCATTGTCAATTGGGTGAAAACACGAACTGAATATAGATGTACCAATAAGACGTGACGAGTGAACGAAGATTATTCCCCTGCCGTCTGTTTTTACGAGTATCGAGTGTGTCATAAGACAAGGATAGCAACAAAACAACGAAGTGTTTTGCTCACAACGATTCTTTATTGATCAAATTGTAAGGCGTCTTTCTATCGCACGAAAATGTCTCAAGTTCAAATCCGAATAGAGATGCGAGATCTATTATGAGTAATTTTGAACCTATGATTATTATTATTCGAAAATATATCAACATTGTTTAAAGTGAGTGTTATTAACTTATGTGACGTTGCATCTTCGTATCTATTCAAAGACATTACATTAGGACAATGATATTAAAACATGGACTTTTTGTTATCTATTTTTTTAAATCTTATCAATATAGCTATCGTACATCTAAGACGGAAATAATTACAAAGTGTGTAAAACACACAACAATATTACAATCAACACAAGGATTAGATATATCTTATACTATAACACAATTACACTATAATAAAATAATCATAATACATATTAAACAAATTAACAACGGTTTCTCCTGCGCATGTATGTTAAGAAATAATTACAAAATGAGTAAAACACACAATAATACAATTTTTAAAATAACTACAAAGTGTGTAAAACACACAATAATAAAATTAACACACGTTTTACATATATCTAATACTATAACAAACTTACACACTACTATAATAAAATGATAATACATATTTTACAATTTAATAACGGTTTCTCCTACACATGTATATTAACGACATTAATAATTACAAAGTGTGTAAAACACACAATAATACAATTAAAAATAACTGCAAAGTGTGTACAACACACAACAATACTACAATTGACACACCTATTACACATGTGTAATACTATAACACACTTACACACTATTGTTATAAACTGCTGATCATGCAATTTTTAATTTAACAATTTAACAACGGTTTCTCATGCTTTTTATATTACTACTTGCAGTATTTTGTCAAGCAATTGACGTTACGTTATTGACAGCATGGTGACAATGGGAGCATGTTCTATCTGTACTGTTGTGTCCTTGTGTAAGACATTACACACAATTTGCCTACTCGTCCAGATATAATTGAGTGCTCGGCTAAAAGCACCCGCGACTGTTTTATCTGTTGTTGTCCAAAAATACTCTG